>NC_051050.1:718717-883717 GCF_904848185.1 Acanthopagrus latus | reverse complement strand
TAAACATGAAATGGCAGTTTGGTCCAGTTTACTTGAGATATTTGATGACCATCACCTTCAGTAATCAGTGAGGCTGTGTACCTCTGAATGGAGTTTTACATCTTCTCATCTTCAGTCAGTTTCAATCATCAAACACATATCTTATAGTACACAATGTCTTTCCATTCTTGAGTTATATTAATCTGAGAATGAATCTGTTAATATAATGTGTCATTTTGTTTTTATTTATCGCCATTCATTTGCCCTAATGTTTTTGTTGTTGGTGTTCTTGTTGTTGAGTTGAATTAGACATCATAGACGCCTTTATTTTTCAACTTAGCTTTCTTTTTTTCTTCCTCTGTATATAGACACTTCATTTCAAGTCTTTGTGAAATTTTTAAATGTGCTCTGTTACATTAATTTGTTCCTCCTGCACCAGTAACAGATGAGACACTTTGCTCTTCCAAGGATTTTTCCCAAAAGCACAGTGTCCCTATTTAAACACAGAGGCTGAAACTTTACTTCAGTGGCACAGATGCAAAATTTCAGCTGCTGTCCTGAAATACAGACACTAGGCGGGCTGAATCTTGTGATGACAAAGATCGTCCTGTACCGGAAATACCACAGATCAGATTCACTAAACTGCTGGTGTGTCAATCAAAGTGTCTTGGAGCAAGATTCAAAATTACTATCCATCTCTTGCAGTAATGCACATTGTAAAAAAATAACATCCATCCTCATCAGGCATGAATTAAGGTACAACCTAAAATAGGCATTTTTCTTCATATGATAACAGGATTCTGTCAGTTGAGTGAAATAGAAATGTGTAAATAAGGCAGATCATCACACTATGATGTAAGTTCAGTCAGGAGAGACAAATGAATGAAGTAAAGAGAATGTTCATTACAACAGTTGATTGAATCCCATTAGAAAGTCTTTGGCGCTTCAGACTCTTCATGGATATTTTCTGATAGAGAGGCATCTGCCCTGAGCAGCAGCAAGAAAAATCCCCCCCATGTTGTCCAGACACTGGTGATGGTGGTGTGGCAGATGACCCTGCAACTGGAACAGTTGATGAGCCTGGAGAACCTGGAGAAGCTGTTGAATCTGCAAAGACCGGATGGTGATGCAGACGTGGCCAGGGCACACAAAACAGCAGCAGGAGTGAGCTAAAGGGGGAGAGAGCATCATATTTAAAAATACAGCAGAAAAAATGGCAGGCTAAGGTGAAGGTGTGTCATTGTGCTATTGGATAGATGTGACTGGCTGATGTAGACAAACTGAATCATCAATGAGACAGCAAATTAGGATATTGTGAGCATGGGTCAGACGAGTGAATGACATGATGGTATGAGTAATAAACCAAAGGCCAAAGCAAGCAAAAGAAGAGGCTCCCTGTCTGAGCTCTCGCAAGAGCTTCATTTAACCACTGAAACAAGTCTATTTTGATGCAGGGGAAGTACAGCTGGATATATTTGTTTTCAATAATCAAGACTTTGTGCAGTTTGTCTTTGGATTCGTACACTTACACGTATGTGTATGTATGTATGTGTATATATATATATATATATATATATATATATATATATGTGTGTGTGTGTGTGTGTGTGTGTGTGTGTGTGTGTGTGTGTGTGTGTGTGTGTGTGTGTGTGTGTAAAAATCGCTCCTAACAGGCCTAAGTCTCTGGACGACTCAATGTCCCAAATACCCTCAATACCCTTTTTAAGCAGAAATTTTGTTGCTGCTGAGATAAAAGCATAGTTTTAAAGATAATGCTCTGCTGTGACGCTTCAGAAAATGTTCTGTGGACTACGAAACCTTCCAGATTTCCAGCTGAATTAAACATTTTGGGTGAACTTTGCCTTTAGGAGGTGAGTTAATCAGTTATAATTCATTGTTTCTACAGCTTATCTTTGCTCTCTTTTATGGACGAAATGATTATTGAGATAGAATAGTACATATAATAAGGAATGCAATCTCTTGTTACAGCTTTTTGTAAATTGTTCAAAGTTGTGCTACGCTGTGAAAAAAACAGTCACAACAGTAACATAACTTTCACAAAAATATGTGCAGACATGATGGCTTATGGATGAGCTCAGTTAAGCTCTTAATTTTGACAGAAATTACTGAAATACATGGCTGCTTGAAACAGGAAAGTGAATTTACCTGAAAGCTGAATAGATAATTTGGGAAATGTAATGTACAACTATGTGATTTAAAGTGAATGGACTGAGACATCCAAAAAAGACTAGAATGTTTTGGGGGTTTTTTTCACCTGATCCCCAAACAGAACAGAGACAGAATGACCATCATGTGAAAATGAAAGAATTCTGGTTTGTTTTTGCTAGCTAAAATCTAAAAGTTAGTTCAGGAAACTAAAAGGGGACAGAGGAAACTAAAAGGTAATTCTGGTCCATTTTGACGTTGTATTTTTTATATATATTTTTTTTCTGGTAAATCTGAATCTGAACACTGAATATCGATCAAAACTTTTGATCTCAGTCTCAATACAAAGGCTTCCCTTAAAAGGTCTGACCCCAGCCTGCAACAACTACATGTTAGAAGGGTTTCTTGTTATTATTTCTCGTTGATTATACATGTGTATTTTACAGTGTACAGTTCCGCTAGAGTAGTATTAACTTTTTATAATTAAATTTAATATATTATTATTATTATTATTATTATTATTATTATTATTATTATTATTATTATTATTATTATTATTATTATTATTATTATAGCTTTATTCCGAGTGCTCTTTAAAATTATTATTTATAACCATGTGGTATTTTTGCAAATGTAAATTTAGTATTAGAAAAGTATAAAATGATGAAAAATAGGTCTGAAGTGCCATTGTTCTTTCTTTTGTTTTGTTTTATCCATTTATTGTCTTTACAGGTTACAGTATTATTTTAAACAATGTTGGAGAACATTTATTTGCATTTCTTATGAATGATTAAATGGTTTGTCACCAAATGAGGTCACTCTGAGGACACACAGTCACCACTACATTTTTGTTTGTTTTGTTCAGTCTAAAATCTGTAGATTGATCTCATCTATGCAGTGCAAAAAGTCCATGTTTCACTGTATTTGGTATTTGCCTAACAGATGACACAGTTTGTCAGGTAAAAGGTTAAGTTAATTAAGACAGACAGTTTCATACATGATCACTTTAAATGGAGGCAGCGGAGCCAGAACAGTTCTACATTTTTAGGCCAGTAAAAATCTACATTCCAGAGTTTTGAAATCTGAAAGCAATTAAAACAAATGTTGAGCATATATTTTTCAAAGGGCAATTCCAACAATTTAACACATCACAGTGCCATTACATATGTGAACAAAAAAAATAGTACAAAGCCTTTTGTGGCTCTAGAGGAAACTGCGTGTGGTCTGTTAAATTGCCAGTAGTGATGTCAGTCAGTGTTTACATTGCATTGTGGCTAATGTTGGATTTTGAGATGGAGTCCATTTGTCACTCATATAATACTGTTGGACTCTTCTTACATTACAAGCTTCCTGTAGAGCCATAAAGTATATATGTGTGTGTATATATATATATATATATATATATATATATATATATATATATATATATATATATATATATATATATATATATATATATATATATATATATATATATATTGGTCTACATTGGGGTATTTTACAATACCTGAACAGTTCAAACAGTATACAGAATGTTTTACCTGACTTTAAACATATAATTTCTGTTTTGGCAATTCCTCCCACATATCTACAGACCACTGTAATAATATAATATATCGGGCAGTCAAGCTCTAATTGGCATCTTTGTGATTCATAGACGTGATTAAATAGTTTGTCCTTTTTTTTAATAAGGGAAAAAAATAATGTGTCCTAAGCCATCTGAGCTTCCTTGAATGCGCCACCATGCAGAGTTTGGCTTCTCTCACTTGTATGACCACAGCACTGTATGTCTTCAGAAGCTCAGAAATCCTCTAAACTGGATGCTACTTCTTCAGCAAAAGCTCTGCAGGAAAGTAAAGGTGATCTGTTGCTAATGGAATAAACCATTCAGAAGCACACCAGGAAAGTCCTTTATAAACACATTGTCCTCTGTCTGTAAGACTCGTCCTGTGGTGACTGTGTGAAACTCAGAAACACCAGCAAGATCTGATTCTGATTACCTGCTCCTGCATTTCAAAGGGAAGCTCAACTTCATTAACTTCTTTCTTTGGACACTTCACTCCTGTGTGGGAACCACTGGGGATCAAAAAAGGAACAAATTACATGGTCAGAAAAGAGGAAGTGAAGTTGGTCAGGGCTGTGCTGACTTTGAAAGTGGCCTGATGTTGGTGTGAAATCGACTCTGTCAGCTGCAGCACAGACAGTTTTAGGCCACTGTCTTACAAAAAGAAAATCATGGAGTAGGAAAAATGATTTGGACCTCATCTCATGGGGGTGAAAAGGGCCAAATTAAAATGCCCCTTATCTCCTCACCCAGACAATTACTTAATTTCCAGAACATTGTTCAACAGAGTAACTGACAGATGGATAACGCTGAGTAAATACAGTCTCCATCCTTTAAAAAAGGTCCAAACCTAGTATCATTATAACCAAATTAGCTTAGTGACTGCAATATTTAAGTGTACATTTTGTTCATTTGAGTGAAGGAGAGAAAAGAGGATGAAGATGGTGGTGATGGTGAAGATGATGATGATGTATCTCAAATGAAGAAGAGCGAAGTTTCTATCCACAATGTTGTATACAATTGCTGGTTTTGTAATGCACTGTAGAACAGTTCCATGGTCCTTTTTATAGAAACGTTATTTCAATGGTGCATTCTTTTTGTTTGATAAATAAAGTTTTGATACAAAAGCAAACTGCTGTTTGACTTGTTCTATGCATTGCATCATCAGTTAATGTGCTGGGTGTCAGTACAGTCAAAAATGTGTTTGAATGAGAAATGGTGGGGTAGGGAGACTTTAATTAATAATGGAAAGCACTGTGAAGTCCTGCTTATCTCCCCTAGAGGCTGCAGTGTTCATACCAGCCTATCCGAAAGCACTAACAACAACAAACAACAAGCTTATGATTTGGCTGTTCTACCAATAACGCTAAGGCTGGTGCAATAGGAAAGTAATGCTTTATATGCAAGTTAGAGTTATAAGCATTCATTAATCAGTAATAAGACCCTTATATGTTTTGTTTTTTTTTATAACATGCTTATTAACTAGACTCAGTTTTAAGAATCATTTTAGGCATCATAAACATGTATTACAAACACTTACTGAGCTTAACTAACATCCCAATGAGTTCATTGCTAAGGTAATTAAGGTAATTACAACCTTCATTATACACTTACTAACAGGGTTGGTGAGAATTGAACATGACAGTAAGGATGACGCTAATAAAACAATTTTTAAAAAGCTGTTAAGAATGGCATATTAAAGCCCTTTTTTACCAACACTCTATGAAGTCCATGTCTATAACATATAATGAACATATTGATAATGATTTGTAATATACCATTATTGCTCATGAGTGTTTTATTCCAATGATCATTACTCACTGAGCCCTGATGTATACAATGCACTGCATATATTTATAAGGAATAGTAAATATTCAGTGATATTCATTCACAAATGCTTTGTAACTAATTATAAGACAGTATAAAGTATTTGATGATAACTTAAAGGGTGAAGTACTCTTTTCAGTCACTATTTTTGTTTGTATGATAATGTTTTAAATTCTCACAGTTGCAATACATTCATTTTACAACAAATTATAATTACTATTATACTGCATTATGGTATGATTATGAGTCATTGTAAGTGGCCAATAGGTGCCTTAGGTAAAGTAGTGAAATGGCTGTGTTATAGGCAGATGTAATACATTGCAAGTGGGGGGGGGAATGACGGGGGAAAAAAGACATTGCAGGAACATTAATCAAAACGCTGTAATATTATTATGTTGTTATGTCATTATAGACATCCATCTCATGGTGAGAAATTATTATTTTTAACTAGATCTGCAAGCAGTTATAAACAGGGACCAAGCCCTCACGCACCGCAGAGCCCATGGAAGTTTGCCCCAAAGGATGATGGGCTCGGGGCAAAAGTGAGGACACAGGCCAACGTCTGAGCCATGGTATTGGCTGTAATGAGAGGTGCACTGGAAGAGCAAAAGGCTAAATGTGTGCCGTTTTGGATTTGTTGTACTAAATCATGCCCACTTTGACCAATCATTACTTAACTATATGGCCAGCCACAGGAGTGACACCACATCAGTACTGTTTCATTACATTTCTATCACTGTGAGAACAGATGAGAATGACAAGGAAAAATTCATTTATGTTGATTAGTGTGTGGTGACTTAACAAAGGAAAAGTGCAGCAGATGTGGACGGGACCTGTGTCAGAAAACCTAGCTCTATTGGGGAAATACATGAATATGATGTTTATGAATGTGTTCTTTAAAAATGTGGAAGTTAAAGGCAAAAACGCATTTGCATCAGTTTGAGGGCCACCTATAGGCCAATTTGCACCAAATTTGGCACAGAGCCTCTGCATGACTTGAGGAACAATTGACTTTTGATGTTGAAAGTATTTAGTTTGACCAAAATGTAAAACAATATGTGTTTTTTAGCTAGCTAAAAAGATTGTTTGGTTATAACTAGCAGATTTTTTTGGAGTGCCATTATTATTTTGACAACTTTTCATCAGCCACATCTAGAGATTCTGTGTGCATAGTTTCAGGCAGATGGCACTTAAATTGTAGGAGGAGTTCGAAAAAGTAGGTTGTATATGTGGCGATTAGGCAAATGAAATGTGCAGCAGAAGTGGGCATGTCCTATGTCAGAAAACCCAGCTCTATTCAGGGAACATATGGATGTAAGGTTTGCAAATGTGTTATCTAAAATGTGGAAGTTACAGGCAAAAATGCGACTGCATCCATTATAGCGCCACCTAGTGGAGTACATGTGTATTTTTTGGTATGGAAGAACTGTGTCCTATTCTATATGTACTACACCAATTTCAAAGCTCTCAGCATAATAGTTTGGCTGAAATTAATGTTTGTTGTTTATCTTGTAATAAGCCACACCCATATTGACCAGTAATGACCACCTTCAAATTATGGCCTCAGGATTGGCCCTACATCATACAGACCAAATTCCGTAGAAATCGGTGTAGCCGTTCAAGAGATGTAAACTTCCCATATTTCTAGCAACCCTAGTGGCCAAAATTCGCCAAATTCGGCTCACCCCTTCCCAGTGTCATCGCAACCAAGGATCTCAAATTTAGTGTTAATAGCATTTATAGCATATACAGTATATATATATATATATATATATATATATATATATATATATATATATATATATATATATATATATATATATTTGATGATGATTATGTAATGTATATTATAATGTATTATTACCTGACCAACCTCAACACATGGACCTTTGAGTCACTGAAAAAAATCTTTGTGGCCCTTTAAGATTTGTATTTGAGTATGCCTGGAGTAGACCATCAGCCAGGTTGTTGAAAGTTGGAAGTTGGAAGTTGACTGAGATTAAGCTAGCAAAAAAATGAATCGAGGCATCAAGCGACACAAGGGGGAGCGGAGAAAAAGAGAGAGAAATCTCAGACAGCACTGTTGGCTGACGTTGAAAAATGCTGCAAACTGACTGAATCCGTTTTAAAATCAAGTGCAGCTTCAGCTAGCACTAGCGCTAATACTGCTAGCAGTATTAGTATCTTTTAGCGACACAGCTGAGCCAGCACACCAGGGAGAAAGACAGGACAGTGAGGAATATGAGCAAGAGGAGGATGGAGAGGTAGACATGGATAACTGCGAGACGGTAAGACACGTTTTTATTATGGAGCGGCTGGCTCTGATGATTTATTCATTTGTTTTATGCATGGGGGTTGTGCATTGTTCTGGTGCAGTTGTTTCTAGCATAGGAGTTTACATTTACCATCACATGGGCTATCAGCAGTACGTGTTCTTCACTTGCGTCAAAAGTTGCGCGCGCACGCACCCCCCAGAGACCACTGGTGGGTGAAAATGCCTGGGCCGTTTTTTGTTCCGAGTCCGTCACTGATTTGGCGTTAGCTGCTTTGTAGCTAATAAAGTAATTTGCAAATGGCAACCCAGCCAATTTATCAGTGTCCCAAAAACAATTTCTGAATGTTGCTTTGAGAATGTTCTTCCTTTATTAACATATCGCATTATGAAAACATTTTATAAAAAGAAAACATTCTGTAATCTGAAGCCTTAATAACATCCTGAAAAGATTTTCTGAATGTTAGAGTGAGAATGTTCTACCTTTGTGATCATGTAATATTGTGGGAATGTTTTAAAAAACAACATTCTATAATCTATGTTTTGTGAACTGACATCCCAAAAACATTGCATAGCAGGTGTTGCTTACAGAAAGTTCTTACTTTGTTGTCATTGAAAATTGTTGGATTGGGTTAACTCTAACCCTAACCCTAGCTCTAAAACAAATGTGATATAATTCTAGGCCCTAGTAACAACCTAAAAAAAAATTCAAAATGTTGGTTTCAGAATGTTTTTTCTTGTGTTTTCATATAACATTGTTGGATTGTTTTATAGAAGAACATTCTATAATATGTTACCTCAGTAACATGCCCTAAACATCCCAAGTATGTTACAGCTAAAACGTCCTTCCTTTGTTAACATGTAACATTACTGGAACATTTCAGAAAAAATGTTTTGTGATTGTAGGCCTTAATAACATTCTAAAAACATTTTCCGCATGTTGCTTTGACAATGTTCTCCCTTTGCTATTAGGTAACATTATAGAAATGTTTTTACAGTTTTTGGTCATAGATCTTCTCTGTTGTGGTGGTGGTAGGGAAACTCGCCTTATACTACATCTCAATACGGCAAGCTAGCAATTACTCACATTTTGTAGAAAGAGAAAAAGAAGGCTTCTCTACTCCCCCATCATTCATTTTACATTGATGTGCAAAATGTGAATAAAAAAAATGAATATTCACTGTGTTAACTAACAACAGTTTTACAATTTTGAGTGTTCCTGAGCTAATGTAATAATATGTTTTATACAATCATGGGTTTGATGAAGTTGTGAAACCCCATCCTTGTATGTGAAGGACTGAGACTTCTGAGGATATTTCATACCTAATCATGATACCATTACAAATACAAATTATTTACTGATGGACTAGGGATGTCCCAATCTGATCACTGAAGCCCCCCTAAATCATTTGGTGTTTTTATTAAAGAAAATATATGTGTGTGTATATATATATCCCCTTCCCCTTCTATGTTTGTCCGCTGTGTGTGGGGGGGCAGGAGCTGTGCTTGGTGTCTCCGTCAGTAACCATCAGCTGTTTCTCTGTTGTCAGAATAAATTCCGTGAACCTTACTATAGCCTGTCTCTACTGACCCGAACCAAACAAGAGGGTTACATATATATATGCCAAATTAGTCTGACCCAAATATTTTCAAGAGTATCTTAATATACACTATACTATACTATATACTATACTATAATACTTTTTTTCTTTTTTTTACTTTTTTTTTTTCAAGGCTTGAAATTACAACCATTTTAGTCACATGTGTGCCCAAAATGTAATTGGTGCAACTTCAAAATATTTGGGAGCAAACAATTATTGTGTTGTGCGCGAAAGTCATGGCATTAGCCTCTACATTGGTCAGTTATTAATTTGCGGCCCAGTGGCCAATTGGGCATGTGGTCAAGGTCCATCGCAATGATGATGGTTGTGTCAGATCAGCTGATGTCAACATTAAAGGACAAATCTTCACTCGGCCAGTAGCCTGGTTAGTGATGTTACCAGCTCTCCCATCTGTAGGGGAAGATCTGCCTCTGACCTCTAGACCCTCTAAGACTGACTGAGTCTTTCATTTGATGCAAATGTGCAATGTACATTTGGGGGTGGCTGTATAAAAGGCTTTTATTTTGAAATGCGCCCTTAGCCCCTCCTGCTAACAGCACAGCTAACAGGAGCTACGAGAACAATAGCAGGCAGCCATGCTGACAAAGTTTCCATTTTCCTTTGAGAGCTCATGTTCCTGAGATATCCAAGACCTGAGACTTACCTGTGTTTTGGAAGTGTGCTTGTATTGACACTCCAGGTTTAAGTGATTGAAGAAAAGTGAGTATGGTTCATATTGTAATATTTTATTGTCTACTTAACCTGTTAAAATGTGTCGGCAGTGACATTTGTGTTCTCGCTGTCGTGTCTGTTACCCTCACCTTGTTAAAGGTACAGAGTACCTGTTTGGTTTTTATGAATATTGTTATGGTTGTAGTCTTTAATTGCTCGTTGAGACATGTGTGCCATTTAGGAGCACTTTTTCTGTGTTCCTTACTTTACCAGCAGAGGGCAGTGTAGGCCCATGCACCTCATGTTTATCTTAATATGCATGCATTTGATCATTTGTGGATGAATTTGGATGCATACATAGCACATAATGGTGTATACATTTATATTTAGTGTTCATGTGAAATACCTGCAAGAAATGAATGAAGGTGGAAATATTATTGTTATATATTGTTATTATTTCAGAACTGTGTACACCTGTGTGTGTGCAATCCTCTGAGTGTCAAAATCAAGCCCAACCACCTTGAATAGATGCTGGTCTTCTTTCCTTCTTGCATCTTGACCAACACGCCATTGTGGATGCTGTTATCAACTTAAAGAATCAGCCTAAGTTCATTACCTCCCTAACACAAGCAATACAGCAACAAAGCAACAAACACTCGTGGATATTTTCAAAAGTTAAGACAAATATCCTTGATGTAGCGACATGGCCAAATATGTTATAGAGAGGGTAATTTAATTAATCGCTCTGGATAACCAGCTCATCTCCGTGGAAGAGGATCAGGGATTTCTTCATCACCTGGAGGTTTTGAATCCTCTGTATGCCCTACCATCTTGGCATTACATTACATTTCTTCCACTTTCGAGTAACAGCGCTGGTATGCAGATTAGTTTTGTGGGTCTCATACAGCAGAGCATGTAAAAGAGGCAACCGAGGAGAATCTGAATGCGTGTGATATAGATAAGCAACGTGTCCATGTCATTTTACATGACAATGTAAGGAATATGAAAAAAGCAGTGGATGATATGGAAGTGCCAAGCGTGTGCTGTGTCTCACACACTTCAGCTGTACATGAGGGTCTGCTGTCACAGTGCACGTCACAGACTGACCTGCTAACACAAGGAGGGAGGTCGGCCAATGTTGGAATAGCATGCAGAATAAGGAAGAGCCATATGAAAGTGTATACTTTGTTTCAACAAAATAGAAATAAAAAGTTAATGGAATGCAGGTACTTTTTTTCTCAGTGCAGCTATATTATCCAGGAAAATATTAGTTAAGGCTGAGTATCGGATCAGGACTCGGTATCAGCAGATAATAAATGTTAAAAGATTCGGATTGGATCAAGGTGAAAAAAAACCTGATCAGGACATACCTAGACATAATAATAACAAACAGAGCAACACAAATTATGGCAGAGGATTTGTTATCAAAGTGAAAAGAAAAAGTGCAATATGAAGTAGTCTTTAATAATGTTATTTGCTCTCAGTTTGCTTCCCAAACCCCACGTGACAGGCAGCGATTTCTGCCAAGTACACTTTAACTGTGGAGAAGTCTTTATGTTTGTCAATTAGGTCATGAAAGAATGACAATATCACTCCTACTGGACACTGAAAGGTTATGTGGCCCTTTCTGTGACACCAGCCCTCAAACACTCTCCACTTACAGTCGTACAGAGACCTAGCGGAGGAGGCTCGAGCACTTTGTATGGTGAAAATCACATGCCGTGAGAGTCCCACAGCTGACAGGTTAAGCTACTCAGGCAAAGCCCACAGCGCCATGTGTTCTGGGTACGGGTGGAAAAGCATCCCTCCCCCCTGTGATAGCAGGTCCCTGCGCAGCGGGAGCTGCCAGGGCTGAGCGCACAGCAGCCGATATATCTCTGCCAGCCAGTACATAGCGGGCCAATGCAGAGCTATCAAAATCAGTGCATGGCCGTGTTCCCTCACTCTGGACAGAGTTGGGGGTATCAAGGCCAGGGGCCGGGAGAGCACCAATATACTACATATCTTAATTTTGCAGCATGGTAGTATTCTCTAAAGTTTGGCAGAGCCAAACCTCCATTTTCTTTGTCCAGCTGAAGAGTCCTGAGTCTTATCCTAGGCCTGGCTCCCGCCCAGATGAGTCTAGAAATTAACTTGTCCCATGCTGAGAATTGTGAGTCCGGTATTCTAACTGGGAGATACAACAACCTAGGCAAGAGGTTCATCTTGAACACCTCAACTCTTGAGCTAAAGTCCATTACCAGTGTTGACCATTTTGCCACATCTCTTTGAATTCTTTCATTTCTTTGTTTGTAATTTGTCTTGTGGATTCTGTTGAATTCCTGAGTTATTATCACTCCCAGGTATTTTATTGACTTAGCGTTTCAATTTAAATTATAGTTCTTCCTGATCTCTGTGTTTGGCTTGCAATTGAAAGTTAAGATCTGAGTTTTTGATATATTCAATTTGTAGCCCGACATCAATCCATATTCTTTGATTATCATTACTAGTTTAGTAAATGTTGTATTTGGGTCTTGAAGGAAGATAATTATATCATCAGCAAATAGGCCTATTTTGTGCTCATCTCTTGCTATCGTGATTCCTGTCAACTGGTCCTCGTTTCTAATTATTTGACATGTCCCTCTGTACAGTTTAAAAGTGTCTGTCAGGTGTCCATTGATTTTAACTCTGGCTGATGGGTTAGTTTACAATGCCTTTATACATTTAATGAACTTATCGTTAAATCCCAACCTCTCTAGTACTTTATACAGAAAATCCCAGCTTTTGTACCACTTGTTTGGATAACCATCGCTTCCAGGACTCTTGTTAGTCGCCCGTCTACCTATGGCTTTATCTAATTCATCTTTCGTAATAGGGGTGGTCAGATAACTATTTTGCTCTGAGCCTATTGAGGGGAGGTCCAATGAAATCAGGAATTGTTTTATTTTCTCTTTGTCAACCATCTCAGGCTGTGAATATAAGGTCTCATAGTAGTTTTTGAAGATTTTATGAATTTCCTCTGGTTCGTATTTTAATGAATTTGGTGAAGGGTCTCTGATTTTATGAATTGTGTTTGTTATTTGTTGCGTCCCAAGACGCCTCGCTAATATTCATGTTGCCCTTGGGCCTGATTCATAGAGGGTTTGCTTCATGAATCTCAATTTATTTTCTATTTCATTGTTAATTAAATTTTCCATTTGTTACCTTATATCTTTAATCTGATTCCCTATTACGCCCTTATTGTCATTTTTGGGATGTTGTTTCTCTAATTCAGTCCCCAACCCCCAGGCCGCGGACCGGTACCGGTCCGTGGGTCATTTGGTACCGGGCCGCACAGAAAGAATAAATAACTTACATTACTTCCGTTTTATTTATTTTGGAATCTGAAAGATAGTTTATTTTGAAAAATTACCTGATTCTCTGTTACATCTGTCTATGTCACTCTTGACGCAGGTCAAGGCGCTCTTCTCGGTCATGTGATAGGTTACCGCTAAAATGAAACCCAGGAGCTAGCAAAATGAGTAAAAAACAAACGTCTTTGGAAAGTTTCTTTGCAAAGGGGAAAAGGCCCAGCCAGGAGACAGAAGAGGAGCTTACGACTTCCAAGAAAAAGAAAGCTACATTTAATAGACAATATCAGGAGTCCTACTTAAAATACGGATTTATCCCAACGGGAGATTCCCATGCACCAAGCCCGCTCTGCATAATATGCGGCGACCGGCTCTCGAATGAGGCAATGAAGCCCTCAAAACTGCTTTGCCACTTGGAGACCAAGCACCCTGCATTAAAAGACAAGCCTTTGGAGTATTTTGAAAGAAAAAAGCGTGAACAAGAAGGACAGAAACAATTACTGAGGGCCACCACATCAACAAATGCGAGTGCACTGAGAGCATCATACTTGGTGGCTAGTCGTATTGCTAAGGCTAAAAAGCCATTCACCATTGGCAAAAAATTGATCCTGCCCGCCACTAAAGACATCTGTCGTGAACTTCTAGGAGAGGCTGCGGTTAAAAAGGCGCATCAAAGAAATAGCAGAGGACATTGAGACACAATTGCTGGAGAGGATTAATACATCACCATGGTATGCACTCCAGGTTGATGAGTCTACAGATATTAACAACAAGGCAATACTACTGGTTTATGTGCGATATGTTCATCAGGAGGATGTGCATGAGGATATCTTATGAGCACTGTCATTGCCAACCAAAACCACGGCCGCAGAACTATTCAAGTCCCTTGATGATTATATACCAGGAAAACTGAAATGGGCCTTTTGTGTCGGCATATGCACAGACGGAGCTGCTGCCATGACCGGACGGCTGTCTGGTTTAACTGCTCGGATTAAGGAGGTTGCACCTGAATGTGAGTCTACACATCGTGTCATTCACAGGGAAATGCTGGCTTGCCGAAAAATGCCACCGGAACTTAACAGCGTATTGAATGATGTCATTAAAGTTATTAACCACATCAAAGCATACGCCCTTAACTCGCGCCTGTTCGAGGACCTTTGTGAGGAGATGGACATGGAGCACAGACGCCTTCTGTTATACACAGAAATAAGATGGTTATCCCGAGGGAGATCACTGGCCAGAGTGTTTGAATTACGGGAGCCGCTGCAGAGATTTCTCTCAGAAAAAAAGTCACCGCTGGCTGCACATTTCAGTGACGAGGAATGGGTCGCTAAACTTGCTTACTTGTGCAACATATTCAGCCTGCTCAATGAACTCAATCTGTCACTCCAGGGGAAAATGACAACTGTCTTCAAGTTGGCAGATAAAGTAGCTGCATTTAAAGCCAAATTGGATTTGTGGGGACGGCGCGTGAACAGAGGTATATTTGACATGTTTCAAACATTAGCAGGGATTTTGGAAGAGACTAAGTCTGAGCCTTCATTCTCCCAACAGGTGCATGATCACCTGTCTTTGCTATTGAAAGAGTTTGAGCGCTACTTCCCAACCACAAAAGATCCACGAACTGCCAAAGAATGGATCCGCGACCCATTTCTCAACAAACCAGTTGAATCCAACATGTCTGTGCAAGAAGAAGATCAACTGCTGGAGATCGCAAATGACGGCGGCTCACATCATGATTTGTGTTTATTATTATGTTTAGAAAATACCACAGTTTTCATGCAGGTCATATCATATTATTTAGTTGTATTTATCCGCCACACCTTAAACGCCGGTCCCTGAAAATATTGTCTGACATTAAACCGGTCCGTGGGGCAAAAAAGGTTGGGGACCGCTGCTCTAATTTTCCCAACTCCTTCTCTAATTGATCATATTTTGATCTCTGAATTTCCTTAGATGGGCTGTTCTTGATATTAGCTTCCCTCTCATAACCACTTTGACCGTGTCCCAAACAATAGTTGGGTCGACCTGGTCATCCTTATTATCATTTATACATTCACCAATTTCTTTTTTGATTTCTTCCACTGTGGATTTATTATTTAAAATTCCAATATTCAGCCTCCATACTGTGTTCCTCGGCTTGCTGTTCAAACATATATTTAAATAGATAATACTGTGATCAGACACATCTGCTGTTCCGATTGTACACTCATGTACCCTGTGTCTATCTATAGTATTCATCAGGAAAAAGTCCAACCTGGAGTGAACTTTGAGTGTAGCTGAATAGTGGGTGAATTCTCTGTCCCTTGTGTGAAGACTTCTCCACACATCAGTCAAGCCTGCCTATCTTATCAGGATATTTAGGTTTTTTTGATTTTAGGGATCCACGTCTGCTCGTGCTTGTTGTATCTAGCATACAAGGACTCCCTCGCTCTCAGATACAATCAGGTCGAAAAAATCTATTGAAAAAAGTCAGTCTCCGGAGGAGCATTAACATTCACAAGTGTGACCAAAACACCGTCCATCCTGCCCTTGATTATTATATATCTGCCTTCATCGTCCCTTTTTTCTTTGATCAAGTCAAAATTTAATGAATTTGATATCATTATTACAACCCCTCTCCTCCAACTATTTTTACATGAGCTATAATATGTATTGTTGTACCCAAACTTTTTTAGTTTCTCATGTTCCAGCTTGGACATGTGTGTCTCTTGTAGAAAAATCCCTTGGGGCTTATCTTTCCTCATTTTCGCTAACACCCTACTCCTCTTGACCGGGTTACTCAAGCCATTAACATTGAGAGAAGCTATTTTCAAATTATGTGACATTATCATTTAAACCCAGGAAAAGAGAGAATGGCTTTGTGTTGTCCCCCATTAACACAAAAAAACAAGAACATAAGCAGATCAAAGTCACCTGAACATAGTGAAACACAGACCTCCAAACTGGGAGGAGAGAACTCCGCAACGAGACCCCGTTGGTGGGTCGGGGGTAGATCCTATAACTAAGATAGGGCCTTATGGAAAGGGTGGCTAGGCCATCTGAGCAAACTAGCTCCACCATCCTAAAGTCCAACATAAGGTATGAGAGTTAAGTCGTCACTCCCAGACATTTATTGACAATATAGCCTATATAAAGCCTGATATTAGTTCAGATCAGCACTTGTATTTCAGTCTCGCAGTGGCAGTAATCTTACCAGCCTGTGATGAAATCTAATTCTTCATTCTACTTTCCTTGCGCTGGGGATCCTCTCTGAGCAGTATGATCACTCTGGAAACTCTGAAGTTTGTGCCGCGCCCTCCGGGAGACGTCGTCCTCTGCCCCGCAATCAAAATTACACATTTTGTTTGCAAAAGGCTCTAACCGTGCCAAAACATTTAAAATATGCAACAAAAGCAAATTTTGCCTTCAAACAGCACAACTTGCAAACAAGTGTATGAGCTCTTCCAATTAACTATTACACAGTGGACAACAAAATACAAAATACAGCAGTAAAACATTTCTGCAGCTTCACAGCAAGCATTTTCCTGAACAACTGACTGTGGACTTGCTTTAAAACGTAGAAAAGAAGATAAAGATAATATCTATTACAGAAAAGTATAAAAATCTATCACTGTAGAGTATGTGAAATAGCCACTATTGATACTCAGTCTCTTCTGTCTTAATGACGGGGTCACATGGCCTCATCCACATCACATTCAACATCATCTCTTGCAATGCACTGAGGGAAAAATCTTCTTGCATGCCTCATCCAGCCTTGACATTCCTCTGCGCCTATTTCTCACTCTCATCTGCCTTAAGGCAGGAACACACCAGCCCAACCGTTGGACGTCTTAAGCTTTTGGAGAGACTCAGACGAGGTCGGGAACAAATATGTTTGGTGTGTTCAGCTGCGTCGGAAGCTTTCAGAGCCGTGCAGACATTGTCGGCTCCAACTGAGCATGCGAAGTCTGAGGAGGAGGGCCGTCGGACGTCTGAGCCCTTGGATTCTCTGGTTGTGTGCCAGCTGAATGGCACTTCTGATTGGTGGTGTGCTAGCGAAACAGCGCAGTGTGTGAGAGGGATGGAATATTGTGTGCGCTTTGTTTTTCTATGCACTTCGTTCCGTCACTTCTTGTTTTCACGTTTTCATGTTTTGCAGTACTGGCACGAGACTAGTTGTTATGTCCGTTTAGGAGAAATTAATTTGTGCCCGCTGAATGTTTAGTATGCAGCTGTTTTTATCTGAAATAGCAAAGTTTTGTTTTGATCGAAAGTAAAAAGAGTTGCGTCCATAAGCCTCTCGTTTACAATTCACAACACGAGTGTCACCTGCTTATTGCATCTCGCGCAAGTGCAGAACGTACACACCACTGTGGAGTAGGCAGCATGTCGAAGTGGTGTGTTTCAATACAACTTTTCTGCCGAACGGGTCAGACAAGAGGCAACAGAGTGGTCAGAGAGTGGTCAGATAAGGCAGTTGGACGTCTGGGCGGTGTGTGGGGGCCTTTAGAACTCTTCCATCCATGTTGGCAAAGAATAACACAGACGCTGCACCTTTTAAGGCCTGCAGACTGATAGCTCATTTAAGATTTGTGTGAAGTGTCAAACAGGTGCTTCAGTGATTTCATACTGACGTAGATAGTTTCTGATAGTTAGGAACAGATGGTTTCTGTTTGGTTACCATAGCTAAAACAATGGAGTTTGGACTGCTTGACTGACATCTGTGTTAACTGTTATGCAAAAGGGTGGGGAAAATGTGTCAATCCAATAAGAAAGGGTTAACACATTTGCAAGAGGTGTCTTGTGCTCTGCTGAGACAGTGATGATGAAAACCGAGTGGATCCCAGTTTCTTTAAGCAGGTCAAAGCAATCAAGAAAAACTGTAAATTGGCTAATTGAATGATGGGGATACAGTATCCTACTGGTGGAAGTGCACGATTACAATCTGGCCTTCAGGTAGTGAGGAAAACATTTTTCATTAAAGTTGCCCATCCCTGCTCTACAGTAATTTTTTACTGATTTTTATACTTTACTGTAATAGATTTTATTTTTATTTTCTTAATTTCTTATACTCTAATTTAATTTTGGTTTAGTTGTAATTTGTGTAATATTTACATTATTTCAGATTTCAGCCACAGTTTAAAAAAAGAATCAATGGAATCAATAAAATTTTCGTCAAAGTATTTCTGATTCTGGATCCAATTATTTGCAAGAAGTCAAATTTGACAACAAATGGCACTGGCATGAAAGCTACATACAGTAAAAGGCTACAATGACAAGCAATGTTGCACTGATTCGCACTGAGTGAGCATTGTGTAATGGTTAATTGGAAGAGCTCATACACTTGTTTGCAAGTTGTGTTGTTTGAAGGCAAAATTTGCTTTTGTTGCATATTTTCAATGTTTTGGCACGGTTAGAGCCTTTTGCAAACAAAATGTGTCATTTTGACCACTAATGCAGTGCCCGTAGGAAATATGTATTCCTATAGAAAAGTGGGAGGTTAAGTAGCTTTTTCATGGATGGCCAAATGAGGCTGTGTTTGAAGGTGGGACTTCAGGGATATTTAGGTTTGTGGTGAAATCCGATATTCCAGGGTATAATTGGCCGTTTTTGACTATTTTTGATTTTGCCATTATATTTCACCTTAAAAACTGTTTACTTGGTGTCATTACTTTCAGCACAACCTCACATGTGTGACTGTACAATTATTTTTTATTTTGACATACTGTATTAACACAATGGGCCTAAAATCACAAAAAAAACATAAAATCCGAGTAGAGAAAGTTTGATTTTTTTACTGTGAAAACCACAAATATGTTTAATAAACCATTTTTATTACTATAAATTGTTGTTTGCTAAATATGTACATACATTTTTAAAAATTTACAAAGTAACTATTTACATTTAAATGCAGGCAATACTCAGGAGTGCCTGAGCTCCTTCCAGCTGAATGAAGAGCTGCACTGCCTGCTCCACATTCATCAGTCTCTTCATTGTTTTGACTCATTACACAAAAAACTGACTCCACTACACACTAAACACACTACACCAAATACTACATAACACACTAACTACACACTCCAAACACGCTAAATGTCACAAATCCCCTAATTTCTCAATATATCTCTGGCTCTACTCTGACCGTCGTTGCTTGTCATTCATCCGCCTCCGTCCCTCCCACAACTTCGCTCATTCCTCAACAACCAGATTTGCTGCTTGGACATTTTTGTGACAAAAGCCTGTTTTTACCATTTCCATTACCATTTCTTCCTGCACCAGACACAAAGCAAACGTGACGGCAATGTTTGCGAAAAAGCGTGGCGGACATTATTTACCCTAAGTCCGGTTTTGGACATGCCGGTGCGTCCGGTCCATCGCCTCGGGAGGTGGGCCATGTGGGTGGGCTAGCAGCTAGCTACACACGGACATCCACAGATTCCGATTCCATTTTATTGTCCTCGCATATCCGGATCTCCTCAGACCAGAACAGACTCAGTCCAGACTCATTTAGTCTCATTAATCCACAACAGTCAGTATAGATGCACAGAACAGAACGGGACCGAACCGCCAGCAAAATCCTGGTCCTGCTCATGCAGCTGCAGGTATAAATGCGCTTGTTTCTTAAGGCATGTCATGGGCTTAAGCTCTGCAGTGCATGGTTTTGCTGATATAATTGTGTTGCTGTTGTGTTGCATTTTCCATTTAAACCAAAAACAAAAACAAGCGAGCTGGATAAATAATTAATTTAACATCTGTGTGTGTGTGTGTCTGTGTGTCTGTGTGTATTAATCCCTTCAGTTTTGCTGCTGATTTCCTTCGTCAAGCGTGAGAGAGTAATTAATCAGATCTGAAATGAGATTCTGAAATTAAAACCATTGTGTGTGTGTGTGTGTGTGTGTGTGTGTGTGTGTGTGTGTTAGTAGTTTTGCCCTAATGAATTGTGACAGGCAAATTATTTCAGCTTCCTCCTCATCATATATCCTCTGCTACTGCATCCTCTTTCTGTCTTCTCTCCCAGCTTTCCTCTATCCTTTTTTCTGTTTTTTCTCATCTTTTTATTAATCTCTCGTTATCTTTATGATTTTAGAAAAAGTCTGAGGGGAGGTTTATAACCCTGAACATTCAGATGATCTGGTTTTTATTTGGTGCTAATGCTAAGTTGAAGATGTATTCAATTTAGACAGGAGTAGGAATTTATCTTCATTATGATATTTTTTTATTGACACTGATAATTTCCCACCATTCTTGTGAAATGCAGTTGATCCACAATTACAAGTATTATAGTAGGAAGTGATTATACTATACATAGGACAGAAAAGGTGTGGTGGACCTCTGACACCTCCTTAATGAACTGTCCTTTGGCTCCTGTGACACACAAATTTCCCAGTTTGTGGGACTGATAAAGGAATTCTGATTCTGATTCTTACAGATCCCTTACATTTATTGTAAAAACAGTTACCTCCTTAGACTTTCTGTTTACAGTCTGACACATTTCTACAACATCTACAAGCTCCAACTATTGGAGGACATTCATTTCACTCATTTATTCATCAAATCAATTTTATTTATATAGTCTAAAATCACAATCACATTGCCTCAATGGGCTTTACAGTCTTTACAGTGAACAACATCCTCTGTCCTTTAACCCTCGATTCTAGCGAGGAAAAACTTCACATGTTGATGGAAAAAAACAAGACAACCCTTTTAACAGGGTAAAAAAAAACAATGGAAGAAACCTCAGAAAGAGGAGGGATCCCTCCTCCAGGACGGACAGACAAGCAATAGATGTCGAGTGTACAGAAAAGTGCAACACAGTTTACAAGTTACATTAACAGAAAATCTGATACAAGTTATGTGTAAAGTAAAATGTGTGGGTCCAGGAGTCGACTGAGCTGGACGAGGCATCACCAGGTGGTGCCTGAGCCACAAGACCTCTTGTCCACCATGGTGACCTGGAAGAGAGCAGGGCACACAGGATGATTAGTAATAGACAGAAAGAGGCATCCAAATTTACAGAAATATAGATATGAGGAGATAGTGAAACAGAGGAGAGCAATGATCCAGCAGATCCCAGGGGGCCGTGGTCGATCAGAAGGGAGCCTGAATGAAAGAGAGGAGGAGGCGAGAGAAGAAGAGGAGGGGAAGGAGGAAGCTTTAGAGAGTATAGAGAGTGACACAGCTTGCAGCTTGTGGGAACAGAAAACAAACAAGGTTAGAGAAAAGCGATATTTGATCAGAATAAACACATTGTTTCTCGTAGGCAGCACAATGTAAATCTAGTACTATAGGAACTCATTGAGACTGACACCTAGCCACTGAAGAAGCTTACAGTTGATCTCAAGGGCTAATTAAAGGCTACATCAAAGAAGTGAGTTTTGAGTTTAGATTTAAAGGCGTCAACAGAGCCAGATTGTCTGATGTCAGCTGGGAGGACCCACACATTTTACTTTACACATAACTTGTATCAGATTTTCTGGAAAGCAGCCCGATAGGAAAAAGCCCTGCAGCCAGCTGACTTCTTCTTCATCCTGGGAACCATCAGGAGCCCTGAATTTTGAGAGTGTAATGCCCAAGTTGGAATATATGGCGTAATGAGATCTGACATGTACAAGGGGGCAAGGCCGTGTACAGTTTTGTATGTCATCAGCAGCACCCTAATGTCTGATCTTAGATGTACTGGGAGTCAGTGCACAGATGATTGGCGTTATATGATCGAATGTTCTTGTACATGTTAAGACTCTGGCAGCAGCATTCTCAACCATCTGAAGACTTTTAGTGCTCTCACGTGGAAGACCTGAAAATAAGGCATTGCAGTAGTCCAGCCTAGACGAAACAAAGGCATGAATCAGGATCTCTGCATCCGCGGTGGACAACAACTGAAAACAAAACTTTGCCTTGCTACACCTCCACCTTTGGTTGATGCATGAGGGAACAAAAGCATTTTACTGTGGATATTGTTAGTTTGTACCAGTTACATCTAAAAACACACTACATGAATAAACTGAAACTGAAACCCATATTCAGTCATATGTAATGTAACAGGTTCACTGTCATCCTGCGTACCAGGGTGTGAGACTGTAAGGCTGTAAGCCCCTGATAGATAGACGTAAAGACTACAATGTTAAAATGCATTTTGATCCCCTTTTTAGCTCAGGACTGTTTTGACACCACAGACTGGGATGTGTAATGTGAACCTCACGGGGATGACATTGACAGCCTGACAACCTGCATCACAGACTACATTAATTTCTGCATGGAAAACACTGTGCCTACTAGGAAGGTATGGTGTTTCCCCAACAATAAACCCTGGGTGATCCCAGAGCTAAAAGCCCAGCTTAAGGAGAAGAAGAGGGTTTTCAAATCTGGGGCCAAGGAGGAACTGAGGAGGGTGCAGAAAGGGCTGAAAAGGGGTATAAGGAGAGGCAAAGACAGTTACAGGAGGAAGCTGGGTAAGTGTCTCACAGGGAACAACACCAGAGAGGTCTGGAAAGGCCTGAAAACCATCTCCAGCCACACGAAGGACAGTGGGAGGGGCCCTGAATCAGGAGACCACGACTGGACCAAGTTGATCTGTTTTTTAACAGATTTGATTGTGCCACATCTCCCTCCCCCACCCACGAGAGCTCAGACCTTACTGTGCTGTCACACCACCACCCCGCCTCTCCCCCCAGTTCTCCTCTGCCACCCCTACGCCTCACCACCCCCCTCCACTCCCTGCCTGATCAATCCACACACCCCACCCCCGACCTCTCTCAACATGAGTCACTCCATGGTCCCACCAACACCCCCAGCCTCTACATAACAGCTGATCAGGTGAGGAGGGAGATGAGGAGGACCAAGGCGAGGAAGGCTACTGGCCCTGATGGCATCAACTCCAGACTGCTGAAGGACTGTGCAGACCAGCTCTGTGGAGTACTCCTGCACATCTTCAATGTCAGCCTCAGTCTGGAGAGAGTTCCACTCCTGTGGAAAACATTGTGCGTGGTTCCTGTCCCAAAGACTGCACACCCCAGGGAGCCCAACGACTTCGGGCCAGTGGCTTTGACCTCTCACCTGATGAAGACCATTATTTTCAACTACCTTTAACACCCTCTGCAGTTTGCGTATCAACCTGGCATTGGTGTGGATGATGCTGTCATCTACCTGCTGCAAAGGTCACTTTCACAACTGGAGATCACCATGAGCACTGTGAGAGTCATGTTTTTTGACGTCTCCAGTGCTTTCAACACAATCCAGCCATCACTGCTCAGGGGGAAGCTGGAAGGTGCGGGAGTTGACTGCCACCGATTACCTCACAAACAGACTGCAGTATGTGAGGCTCCGCGACTGTGTGTCTGATGTGGTAGTCTGCAGCACAGGAGCTCCACAGGGTACAGTGCTCTCTCCTTTCCTCTTCACACTCTACTTCAGTCACAACAGGGACAGCTGCCACCTCCAGAAGTCCATATATTACTTGAGTGTGTACAAATATCCCACTGCAGTCTAAATCTACAATGTAAAGAATTTCCCTGAAAAAAAACAGTAAAATACTGGACCCCAGTATTTTACTATTATTTTACAATGCAACTACTGTTATTTATTTTTTTACAGTATATTCCCTTTTATTGGATTACAGTATATGACTGTAGAATAACAGTGGGTGTTATTTTACAGCACATCCACTGTAAGCTGATGGAGCGTGAGATTGACAGGTGGCTCGGTGCGGCAGCCACAGTAATGCAGTCATTGTATCGGTCTGTCGTGGTGAAGAGAGAGCTGAGTCGAAAGGCGAAGCTCTCGATTTACCGGTCAGTCTACGTTCCTACCCTCACCTACGGTCATGAACTTTGGGTCATGACCGAAAGAATAAGATCCCGGATACAAGTGGCTGAAATGAGTTTCCTCCGCAGGGTGGCGGGGCGCTCCCTTAGAGCTCTGTCACCCGGAATGGGCTCGGAGTAGAGCCGCTGCTCCTCCACATCGAGAGGAGCCAATTGAGGTGGCTCGGGCATCTGTTTCAGATGCCCCCAGGACGCCTCCCTCGGGAGGTGTTCCTGGCATGTCCCGCCGGTAGGAGACCCCGGGGAAGACCCAGGACACGCTGGAGTGACTATGTCACCTAGCTGGCCTGGGAACATCTTGGGATCCTCCCAGAAGAGCTGGAGGAAGTGTCCGGGGTGAGGGAAGTCTGGGTGTCCCTGCTCAGACAGCTGCCCCCGCGACCCGGCCCTGGATAAGCGGAAGAAGATGGATGGATGGATGGATGGATGGATCCACTGTAATTTATCTAACAGTATAATACTGTTTTTTGGATTACAGTACGTGATGTAGGATAACTGGTTTATGGTAATTTTACAGCACATCTACCATAATTTATATAACAGTATATTACTGTATTTTGGATCACAGAACAGTACTATAGGAGAACTGTGGGTTATGGTAATTTTACAGTATATGCCAGTGTGTTGTAAAATCTGTTATTTTTGCATTTGTATAAATCCTCACCAATTCAAAAACATAGTATGCAGGGTGTTGTGTATTTTGGGTTATAATAGGACCCGTAGTGGTCATGCACCAGGTGCATTGTGGGCAATGCGCGCCTTGTTGTTGTTGTTGACGGACTAGCCATGTGCTGGAAGTTATGCCGCTATAAATAAATCGTCAGCGTTACGTCGTGGTCCGAGAAATCATTGTTATACTAGTAACACACAGTGAAGATATAACAAAAAGTGGCGACGAGGACGACTGGACCGGCGCTGCAGTCCGCGACAGTACGGAGTTTTGAACTGTTTTTTCCTGCCAATGCCTCGCGCTGACCCGGTGTTAGACGGCGCAGGTGTGCAGACGCGTCACCCGGTGTGCGGCGGTGGATGCCAATTTTTTCAGCGAAACGGGGAGGAGTGAGCAGCGGAAAAGACGACAAAGGAAAACTCCGTGAGTAACGCGGGGAAAAAAAAAAAAGACATTACGAGAAGGAACAGTTGTGAGGGGAAGAGCGCCATTCAACCAGGACCCGAGCAATGGCTGGAGTTATTGGCTCAATCGGTCCCTTCGACGAAAGCACAAAGCAATGGAGCTCATATACGGAGCGTTTTGGATATTTTGTTGCGGCTAATGAAATACAGGATGATAAACTGGTGCCCATTTTTTTGAGTGTGATAGGCCCAAAGACTTTTAACCTGCTACGGAGCCTTCTGCAACCAGCAAAGCCAGGCAGTAAAAGTTTCACAGAGATTGTGGACACACTGACTAAACATTTCTCGCCTAAGCCCCTCATAATCGCTGAAAGATTCAGGTTTCACAAGCGAAACCAAGAAGAGGGTGAGTCTGTCGCGATGTTTGTTGCATCGTTACGAAAATTAGCTGAACACTGTGAGTTTAAAGATGGTTTAAATGACACATTAAGAGACAGACTTGTGTGTGGATTAAGAAATGAAGCTGCACAGAAGAAATTACTCACAGAAAGTGACTTGACTCTTGAGAAGGCAATTAATATCAGTGTGACCATGGAAATGGCGTTGAAAGAAGCCCCTGCTCTACATGCTACAGACAGAGTACACAAACTTGACAGTGGTAAAGCAAATACACAAGGACCGTGTTTCCGTTGTGGCAAGTTAGGACACCTTGCTAATGATTGCTGGTGCAAGGAAATGGATTGCAACAACTGTGAAAAAAAAGGCCATGTAGCACGAGCATGCAGGAACAAAAAGAGCAAGAATAAGGGCTCAAAGACTGGAAATAAAAGAGGCACTGCAAAATTCAAAAAGGAAAGACATGTTCGCACAGTTAAGCTTCATGAGGACAGAGCAAGTGATTCCTCAGATGAAGAAGTGTCGTCTGCAATAAATACTGTGCGAATACTGAAGGTGGATGACACCTCAGACGGCTTTTGGGTCAAGCCCAAACTGGAAGGACATTCTGTAAAAATGCAGATTGACACAGGTTCAAAAGCATCATTAGTGTCATATAATGTCTACAGGAAGTTTCTGAAGCACCTTCCACTGAAACCCTCCGACACAGTTTTTAAAGGGTATACTGGACATCGAGTGCCTATGAAAGGAATGACGGAGGTGACTGTTCAATGCAATGATCAAACTGCTAAGCTGCCTGTGTATGTTACGCAGAAGAACTGCCCTGCTATAATGGGACGTGTGTGGCTCAAAGCAATCAGACTCAACTGGCAAGAAGTGAGGAAGCTGTCGCATGGTTCCTCCCAGCTGCAGGCCATACTGGAAAAGCACAAAGAGGTTTCTCGTGAGGAACTGGGCAAAATTACAGTGAAGCTGCATGCCAAACCTGATAGCAAGCCAGTCTTTATGAAGGCTAGACCTGTGCCGTACGCCATTCGGCCCAAGGTGGAGGCTGACTTAGACACACTGGTCAAGAATGGTGTTCTGGAGCCAGTTACAACCAGCGAGTGGGCCACGCCTATCGTTCCAGTTCTTAAAAAGGACGGAGGAATTCGGATCTGCAGAGACTTCAAGGTATCCGTGAATCCTGTATTGACAGCAGAGCAGTATCCTCTCCCTCTGATTGATGACTTATTTGCTGGCCTGAGTGGGGGACAAAAGTTCAGCAAAATAGATCTCAACCAGGCTTACCTGGAAATGCACGTTGAAGAGCAGTCATGTGAAATGTTGACTATCAACACACATAAGGGACTTTTCAGATACTGCAGGTTGCCTTTTGGCATCACATCAGCTCCAGCATTGTTTCAGCGAGCGATTGATCAAATCCTGAGTGGATTACCTGGAGTGCAGTGTTACTTGGATGATATCCTGTGTACAGGAGCAGATGATGAAGAACATCTGCGCAACCTGGATGCGACCCTTCAGAGACTGAAGGAATACGGATTGAGAGTCCGTAAGGAGAAATGTGACTTTTTCCAGTCATCTGTGGAATATCTAGGTCACGTGACTGACGCAAATGGACTACACACTGCACCTTCGAAGATCACAGCAATTGTGGATGCACCCCCACCACAAAATGTCAGCCAGTTAAAGTCTTTCTTAGGACTGTTGAACTACTATGGACGGTTCATACCCAACTTGGCATCACTCCTGAAACCACTGCATAACCTGCTACGCAAGGAGGAAGCATGGAAGTGGACAGCAAGCTGTCAAGAGGCCTTCCAAAAGGCAAAGGATTCCACTTCAATCCTAAGCTCCCAATTCAGCTTGCCTGTGATGCTTCTCCTTATGGGGTAGGGGCAGTGATTTCCCACATTCTGCCAAATGGCGAAGAAAAGCCAATTGCTTTCGCATCAAGGACATTAAACACGGCAGAGACCAACTATGCTCAGCTGGAACGAGAGGCTCTGAGCATTGTATTTAGTGTTCGGAAATTTCACCAGTACTTGTACGGTAGGGAGTTTACACTTTTAACTGACCATCGACTTCTCACAACCATCCTGGGACCTTATACAGGGATTCCATCTCTTGCTGCTTCTCGTCTGCAGAGGTGGGCGTTGATATTGTCAGGACACTCATATGACATAAAGTATCGCAAGTCGGAGTCTCATTGCAATGCAGATGGGTTGTCCAGGTTACCTCTTCCTGTTAAAAAACCTGACTCGGACACTGTTGCGATCCTCTACTTCAGGGAGGTAGAGACTGCACCTGTTTCAGCTGTGCAGGTGAAAAAGGCGACCAGGGATGACCCTGTGTTGTCAGCAGTGATGGACTGGATCATTAAGGGTCTTCCTGCAGGTGAGGATGCAAACTTGAAGGCCTTCCTTGGAAAGCGGGCGGAGCTTTCTGTTCAGGCGGGATGTTTGCTGTGGGGGAGGAGAGTCATTATTCCCCTGTCACTTCAAACAAAACTGTTGAAGCAACTTCATGCAGGACACAGTGGAATAGTGAGAATGAAGGAAATAGCAAGAAGCTATTTTTGGTGGCCAAATATGGACAAACAGATTGAGGAGATAGCTAAAAGCTGTTCATCGTGTCATGAGGTCCGAAACAACCCACCACTAGCTCCTTTCCATCCCTGGGAGTTCCCACAGCCATAGCATCGTGTGCACATTGACTTTGCAGGTCCATACGAGGACAAAATGTTTCTTGTAGCTGTTGATGCGCACAGTAAATGGCCTGAAGTGACCATCATGAAATCAACCACCACTGAGAAGACCATAGAAGCACTAGGAGAAATGTTCAGTAGGTTTGGATCTCCTACACAGCTAGTCTCTGACAATGGACCTAAACTGGTTTCACAGGAAATGGAGGCTTTTCTGCAGGCTAATGGAGTGCAGCACATTACATCAGCTCCATACCATCCTGCAACAAATGGCCTTGCAGAAAGGTTTGTTCAGACAATGAAACACGCACTGAAAACATCACAAGGCCAAGGAACACTGCATCAGAGACTGCACAAGTTTCTGCTGAACTACCGGAACAGTCCACATGCAACCACGAGGACATCTCCTGCCAACGCAATGTTCAAGTGAGATCTGTGCACTACCTTTGATCTTTTGAAACCCTCAACTGTGAAGGACACTGTGCAAAAACAACAAGAGAAACAAATTATGTACAGGGGTCAACGGGTCAAGGACAGAGTCTTCAGCTCCGGCGAATCAGTGCTGGCCAGGAACTACCGAGGAGAACACAAGTGGGTTCCTGCAACTGTTATCGCACAAACTGGACCAGTTTCATATACAGTACAGGTTGCTGATGGAGTGTGGAGAAGGCACGTGGATCAGCTACTACAGATCGCACCAGTGTCTGCAGAAAGGTCTTTTAAAGATCTTAAAAATGCACTCATCAACTCATCAGTTCATCCACACATGCAAGTAGAGAACTCCACCACATCAGGAAAAGTGGTTCCCACTGTAAATGAGACTGCAAGAGAGACGTCTTCAGTGCCAGAAACAAATGCTCCACAAGAGAGCACACAGACTGACGTTCCCACAGACCGCCGATACCCCAACAGAGAGCGGCGGCCTCCTGTTCGTCTGAGTTATTAGACAGTACCTGACCCAAGTGAACGGGGCAGAATAATCCCCATGGGTCATGGGGAAGGTTGAGGTAGTCTATCCTCACTCCCAAGTTAGCAATTAAAAAAGAGTTGTTGGGACTCCGAGAGGTTAGATGGAGTAGAAGGACGTGCGCGGAGAGGCTCCCCAGCGTAGATTCAATAACTTTAATTAAGGACTCGTTATCCTAGCAGAAAGTGAAAATCTAGATAGACAAAGAAAAGCCGAAACCAAAAGACTCAATGGACAAAAGCCACAATGCCGAAAACTCAAGACAAAAACAGCTCCGCTACCAAAGATAGCAAAATAGCATCGCAAGCTAGCGGCAACCCATGTGGAGCTACAGGACACCCCGGAACGAGCATAACGCCGGGAGACCTTCCTACTTGAAGCGATAAAAGATTTAAAATCCGAGATGAAGGGGGACAACGACAACTTGAGAAAAGACATTAACTCGTTCCACACAGAAGTGAGCAGTAAACTCCATGGTTTGGCCGAAGAGATGCAGGGGCTGAGGGAGCGAATGGGTGAGATGGAGACACGAGTGGGGCAAGCGGAGGACTTGGCTGTGGAAATGACCGAAGCGCTCACAGCAACTATAAAACGCCAAAAAGCTCTGCAACAAAAACTCACAGATTTAGAGTCTAGGTCAAGAAGAAACAACATCCGCATCTTTGGAGTTGCAGAGGGGGAAGAGGGAAGCTCCGTGATGCACTTCGTCTCAGACCTTCTCAAACATGAGCTGCCCCTACCCACAGACATGGACCTAAAGATACAGCGGGCTCACCGCTCCCTCGCCCCGAAACCAAGACCAGAGGCCCCCCCAAGACCCCTCATCATTAACTTCCAGGAATTCACAATATGGATAATAATACAGGATATGTGAACTCCTTTTACAGCTCATGTAAGAATAGCAGAAGACGAGGGGTAATAACATTGCTACCTAACTCAGTTAATTTTGAATTAATCAAAGAAGAAACCGATGGAGAGGGCAGATATGTGATGGTCAAGGGTAGGATAGACAGTGTTTTAGTCTCTCTAATTAATATATACGCTCCACCGGAGAGCGACAGAACATTTCTAAAATCTATTTTTGATAAAAATTGAATCAGTGAGTGAGGGAATCGAAGTCTGTGCAGGAGACTGGAACATTATTTTAAACTATAATATGGATACAACAAGTAGTAGAAGACACAAACACAACCTGTCTAAAAGCTTGAACAAGCTAATTAAGGAATCCAGTCTGTTTGATGTGTGGAGGGACCTGCATCCACTAGAGAGGGACTTTACACACTACTCAGCAACTCACAAAGTACACTCCAGAATAGACTATTTTCTGATGAATACCACAGATAGACACAGGGTTAAAGAATGTACCATAGGGACTGCAGACGTATCAGACCATCGCAATCTATTTAACCATAAACCTGGACAACATAAATAAAAAAACTCTATGGAGACTGAATTTAGGAATTCTAAACAATACGACAAATGTGGAAGATATAAAGAGAGAAATAAAAGAATGTATTAACATAAATAGAGACAATGAAGTTGTCCCAACAATAGTCTGGGATACTGTCAAAGCAGTAATAAGAGGTCGCCTGATCTCAAGGACATCCTATATAAACAAAATGAAAAGGCTTAAATATGACAAATTACAACAACAGTTAAGGAAACTAGAAAAACAGCAACAAATCGACCATAGCGACGAACTGGCAGAACAAATAAAAATAGTTAAAAAAGACATAAACAATATGGCATCTGAAGAAATGGAGAAGAAATTACGATATACAAAACAAATGTTCTATGAATCCGGACCCAAAGCCACAAAGATTCTGGCAAAGCGCCTCAGAACACAAAAAATTAAATACTCAATACACAAAATCAGGGAACCAACCAGCAATGAAATAATATATGAACCAGACATAATTCAAAAAACCTTCAAAGATTACTACAAAATGCTGTACTCGTCACCTAAGAATATAAATGAGATGGAGATTAAAAATTATTTGTTAAAACTGGACCTTCCCTCCATAGGTACTAACCAAAACGGAGCTCTAACCTCTCCTATAACAAAAGAAGAACTAGACAAGGCCATCAGTAAACTGAAGACTAATAAAAGCCCCGGGAGCGATGGATACCCAAATGAGTGGTATAAAATCTTTAGGCAGGAGATCTCCCCTTTACTGTTGGAGTCTTTTAACTGGACACTCAAACACGCCGAAATCCCCCCTTCCTGGAATGAAGCGGTCATATCCGTAATCCCTAAGGAAGGTAGAAATGGAGAGTACTGTGAGTCGTACCGACCAATCTCTGTCCTCAATGTCCCCGGCAGGGATGTTGTCTGAGCCCCACTCTATTTGCTCTTTTCATGGAACCGCTGGCCCAGGAAATTAGACAAAATGATGAACTTAAAGGAATTACAATAGCACAAGAAGAACATAAAATAGGATTATTTGCCGACGATATTGTCATATGCTTAAAGAACCCAGACTCAACATTTCCCAAACTTCTGTCAATCCTGGATAATTTTGGCCAGAAATCGGGGTACAAACTTAATATAAATAAAACACAGGTCCTGTGCGTGAACTACACACCGAGCAGCTCCATCAGACAGAAATATAAATTAAAATGGGATTTGGGAAATATGAAATATCTTGGAGTCTTTATTACACGAGACCTGACTAAGCTCTATGAAATAAACTACCATAAAATCAACAACAACATACAGAAAGACCTGTCAAAATGGTTATCAATAACCCTAGATTTTAGTTCAAGAATTGAGGCAATAAAGCTGAATGTACTGCCTAGACTGTTGTACCTGTTCCTCTCCCTACCGGTTCGGATCCCAGACTCTCAATTTACAGCATGGGATAGGCAGTTGTCACGATTCATTTGGGAAGGCAAAAGACCCAGAGTCAAATTCAAAACACTTCAACTGGAGAAACTAAACGGAGGCCTTGCGCTACCCAATTTAAGAGAATACTTTTATGCTGCTCAGTTGAAATACATGGTATGCTGGTGTTCTCCAGAATACTATGCTAAATGGAAGAATATAGAGCTCACCCAGAGCAAAAGTCTACCTCAGACCAGGTTAGGAGAAAAACACTACAGACACCAGGAAGACAACAACTTCCTGGTTTCTGAAACACTAAAAACATGGACGGATATAGTCAGGAAATATAAACTTGAAGGAGACTGTAGGTTATTGCTATGGCCTTCACAGACAACTCTTTTCAGACCAGGACAAACTGACAAAACCTTTACAACATAGACAGATAGAGGTATTACAGCCATATGCACACTGACAGAAGGTAACACTTTAAAATCATTTGAAAGGGTTAAAAAAGAATTTGAACTAGAAAACAAAGACTTGTTTCATTTCTTACAACTAAGACACTTTTTTGATAAACAGGTAAAGACTGTTATACTGGATTACAACAAAAATGTTGGAGACAATCACAGTCATATTTTCTGGTCATGTGCCAAATCGCAATCTTTCTGGGATGATAGTATTAGACGTTTGGAGGTCATTTTATATTATAAGGTTCCCAGGGACCCAAGGGTTCTGTATCTGGGATTGATCCCAGAAGGAGTTGTAATGAAAGAAGATAGGTACCTCTTCAAAATAATGATTGTTGCCTATAAGAAGGCCATTACAAGAAACTGGTTGAAAAGTGACGCTCCACAAACAGGACACTGGATGGACATTATGGAGGAGAACTACGCGATGGAGAAAATGACCTTTCATCTGCGAATCAAAGCAGGTGACTTTACACAAAACTGGAGAAAATGGACATTATTCAAAGACAAAGACAATGCTCACTCAACTCAATGAGAATTTGTATGCCCCCTCTTGTATTATTTTACTTTATTTTATTTGATGTTATGTATTGTCCTTGTTCCTGTTGTTTGCATATATGTATATATGTGTATGTATGTATACGTGTATGTGTATGTGTATATATATATATATATATATATATATATATATATATATATATATATATATACAAAAATAACTAAATAAAGAGTTTAAAAAAAAAGAGTTGTTGTTATAACCATACAGTTAATAAGGGATAAAAGAAAAGGTGAAATGTTTGTGATGTTATTTCTGTCATGTTCCGGTGAAGACAGAAGTTTTTGAGTAGATCACCTGTTTATTCTGTGGTACATCCTTTGTAAGAGGGGAGGAGATGTTGTGTATTTTGGGTTATAATAGGCGCCTTGTTGTTGTTGTTGACGGACTAGCCATGTGCTGGAAGTTATGCCGCTATAAATAAATCCTCAACGTTACGTCGTGGCCCGAGAAATCATTGTTATGCTAGTAACACACGGTGAAGATATAACACAGGGCTTCTCAAATACCCAGCCCTAGGCTACCACAGCCAGTCAACATCCAAAAGGCCCACAATAAACACACTAATGTCTTGCCTTTTAGTGCGCAACTGATAACTACTTTCACATAATAATTTATTTATTTACTTTGTTTTTGCCAATCATTCCTAACTTCTGTCCTTGAATAAAAATCAGATGCAGACCTTTAAGTAATACGTTTGACAACCCTAGTATAGAACACAAGAGAATAAATATTCCATAACATTGCTGTAGTTTATTACAAAGTGTTTATTTGTACAGCAGACTCTGTAAGATAAGTAATGTTGAGAACATTTGTATTACAAAAATGAAAAGGTATTTCATTTCCATGTTTGGAAGAAACTGTCTCAAATACAATCATTAGTGACAGTGTTCTGCCCTGAATATGTTTAATGTTTAAAAGACACTCAAAACGATTTTGAAATGTTAATCTACTGTTTTCTATTTTTATATGTATTTGCAGCACTTTTATTTTGAAAATCTTCCGTCTAAAAGGAAGAAGAAGTAAAAACGTAAACAAGAGGAAAAAACGTGTGTGTGCCCGCGTCAATGCAGTTAGTCTCTCAGAAAGCAATGGTTGTAATTGTTACATATTGCTTGCAGGTTTGAGATGTGTTAATATCTTTTAAGGGTTGTGGCTTGTGTGACAGCAGTGTGTATACTTACCTGCTAGTTTGCCTTGTTTTCTAGCCTGCGGTGCTAATACCTGTTGAGTTAATATTAAGCAGTTGATACGTTGATACTGATGTTTACACGGCTGCTTATTAAGACATTTTTTTGTATCTTTCTTTTCTAGTTTTACACCAAATTCAATGCAGTCAGAAATGTTGACTTATGTGTGAGAAGATATTAAAGGAGTGAGCTGCTCACTTCCTGGCTCTTGAATAAGGAGTTTGGCTGGCTGTTTGTCTGTGTTCATGCAAGAGCAAAACACATAGAGAGAACAGTACAGACAGGCTTTACTGAACTCATGAGCCGAACATAAGCCGCTGAATTAAAATTGCATCAAGAACAGTGTAACACCAATTTAAAATAGCATCAAGAACAGTGTAACACTGAACTAAAATACCATCAGGAACAGTGTAACCCTGCATTAAATACCATCTTGAACAGTGTAACAGTCTAGCTTGAAAGCAAGTCTTTTGCACGTGAACACAGTAGATGTGGAGGAAGAAAGGAGGGGGAGAAAGAAAGAGCGAACAGTGAGTAATTGACAGCAGTGTTTGGCTGGTCTCCTCAGTCACCGATGAAGCGTGCCTGTAAATGAATAAATAAATAAATAAAATTAGCAACACATCTTCTCTGGTAAAATATAAAAATATGAAATACTAATCGTGGGAGTGTAAGAAACATAAAAATGAGGGGAGAGAAATGGGCCAGAGCAATAAACTGTATAAGGGAGAGAGAAAAGCAAGAGACAGAAATGAGATAAGGTGGTTAGTTATAGTTTAGGGAGGGTTACCTCTGGAAAACTAGTGAGCAATGAAGTTAATTAAGTTGAATTAATAAATGATAAGATACTACCACATACATTTTACATTAAAAAAAAAAAAATTAATGAAGGTCAGCAACACCTACAGCTAATTCAACTCAAGCTAGCTACAGAGTTTGTTTCACTTAGCCCTATTTAGCAACCCAAACTAATGAAACAGACCTAATGTAACATCTGAAATGGTAACAGTTCAATAATCATGCAGTCAAAACACTGGATTTTGGGAGATAAGCCTAGCTTTACTTTACCTGCTCTGTTGAACTCCACATGGACTTCTCTGGCTGGAATAATAGGCCAGAGCTGTGCTCTCCAAAGTTAAGTTAAGAAATAGCCAGTTAGGTTACATACTGTCACTTGAAAATTAGCAGTTTGAGGAGTTTGATCAGAAAGAAGTGCTATGATCAAAATAGAAACATAAGCCCGCAATCACCAGTAAGATGCTGATGGATAATGAGTGGACTTGAGAAGGGATGTTAGCACATGTCTCCAGTGCTTGACAGAAAATACTGTTATACTGTTAAATTACAGTTTCTTATTGTTAACTGAGCATTAACTGTTAATTTACATGTAAGCATGAATATTTTAAAGTATTTTACAATTATTTTAAAATACAGTAAGATGGTGTAATCCATTGTAAATTTACAGCAATTCATGACAAATACCATTTTATGCTGTTAAATTACAGTTATCTACTGTAATTGTTAAATGATTGATTTAATTGTTAATTTACATGTGAGGGATGAATGTTTTACAGTATTTTACAATTATTATAAAATACAGTAGGATACTGTTGTAAATCCGCCATAAATATACAGCAATTTGTTACATTGTATGGCAGCATTGCTGAGAGTCTGTGCAGGCCCTATCTATAGAATTTTTCAAAAAAGGATGTTTTACATCTATTCTTAAATGTGGAGACATGTCAGCATGGATTATAATAACATTAACACAAACTTAATATATCTGCAGAAATGTACGATGCTATCATTTTATTCTGGCAGGTTGGCTGCGCAGGATTTACCATCTTGTCAGTCTTTCCCTCTACCTTGACTATCTTGACTTGAGACTTAGAAGTCTTTATTTGTAAACTGACTTCCAACATCATTACCAAGACTTAAGACGTGATTGTGAGCAGCTAAACAAAACTGTCTCTAACCAGAGGATTGTGAATATACACTATATTACCAAAAGTATTCGCTCACCTGCCTTTACTCATTCTATGAACTGAAGTGCCATCCCATTCCTAACTCATAGAATTCAATATGATGTCGGTCCACCTTTTGCAGCTATTACAGCTTCAACTCTTCTGGGAAGACTGTCCACAAGGTTGAGGAGAGTGTTTATAGGAATTTTTGACCATTCTTCCAAAAGCGCATTGGTGAGGTCACACACTGATGTTGGTCGAGAAGGCCTGGCTCTCAGTCTCCGCTCTAATTCATCCCAAAGGTGTTCTATCGGGTTTAGGTCAGGACTCTGTGCAGGCCAGTCAAGTTCATCCACACCAGACTCTGTCATCCACGTCTTTATGGACCTTGCTTTGTGCACTGGTGCACAGTCATGTTGGAAGAGGAAGGGGCCCGCTCCAAACTGTTCCCACAAGGTTGGGAGCATGGAATTGTCCAAAATGTTTTGGTATCCTGAAGCATTCAATGTTCCTTTCACTGGAACTAAGGGGCCAAGCCCAGCTCCTGAAAAACAACCCCATACCATAATTCCTCCTCCACCAAATTTCACAGTTGGCACAATGCAATCTGAAATGTACCGTTCTCCTGGCAACCTCCAAACCCAGACTCGTCCATCAGATTGCCAGATGGAAAAGCGTGATTCATCACTCCAGAGAACGCGTCTCCACTGCTCTAGAGGCCAGTGACGGCGTGCTTTACACCATTGCATCCGACGCCTTGCATTGCACTTGGTGATGTGTGGCTTGGCTGCAGCTGCTCGGCCATGGAAACCCATTCCATGAAGCTCTCTGCGTACTGTACTTGGGCTAATCTGAAGGTCACATGAAGTTTGTAGCTCTCTAGCAATTGACTGTGCAGAAAGTCGGCGACCTCTTTGCACTATGCGCTTCAGCATCCGCTGACCCCTCTCCGTCACTTTACGTGGCCTACCACTTCGTGGCTGAGTTGCTGTTGTAGTGGGTTCTTTTCTGATCTGGTACCATGTATAACTGAAGCCAAGGTAGACATAAATCACTTAAAGAAAAAAAAGAAAAAAATCACCCATTTCTACACTATCTTTGTTGCTGTATCCATATGATACCCCTGTGCCAATCCAATCCAATCCAACATCACTTATTAAGCACTTTAAAACAACCAAAGTTGAGCAAAGTGCTGTACAGAAGAATAAATAAGACATCACAAATAAAAAGACATAGAAGACATAACAGCTCACATAAGGCGCAAAAATTTAACATAAAATACAACAATAAATTAAAAGACATAAAATATGAGTCAAAATAAAAGCCACGCAATAAAAGTATAAAGTAAAATAAAATCAAGTAGATAAAGTCGACCTCTTACTACGTGCAGCTGCATTTTGGACCATTTGGGGATGGGTGATGGAGGACCCACTGACTCCCACATACAGTGCGTTACCATTATCCAGCTGAGTGTTTACAAAGGCATGGATTACCGTCTCAAAGTGTTGCCTTGAAAGAATTGGCTTAATTTTGGCCAGCTGCCTCAGATGGAAAAAGCTTGATTTGACAACAGCCTTGATATGAGAGTTAAGATTAAGCTCAGGGTCCATTTTAAACCCTAGTGCCAAATGACAGAGCTCTTATAGCAGTCTCGCCTTATAGCAGCGTTATTTTGATCGTTTTCTTGAGTGCCGCTGCATAACTTCAGTGCATTCTGTATTGCGATTCAATCTCAGATGTTAGCAATGTTCGTGGTGTTGCCTAAATACCTCACTCAGTGCGTTTACATGCACAGCTTAGTCAGATTACAGCCATAGTTCGACTATGCCACTCAATCAGAGACACTTCCGGCTGACCTCTTTACATCACCAGCTGCCTTGGCATTCAAGAAAGATGGCATACGAACAGCAAGACGAAGCCACATCTTTATACACTTCGTTTTATGGTGTACATGATAATTACACAAACTAGATGCACAATGGTGCTCTTTCTTGCGGCGATTTTGGAGGAAAGACGCCGCCACTGCCATCCGTCTACTTCCGGCTCAAGGCCCTGGGGAAAAATCATGCGCCTGCGCAGAACGCAAAAATCCTATCCGATCCGCTGGAACATATACATGCAGGAGTAATGCGACTATCAATCGAATAATCTGGGTGCTTTAATTCGACAATGAGAAATCCGATCTGGTCCGATTTTATTCAGACTAAGGTGTATACATGCATCTTAAAGATCCGATCATAGTCGGACTAACCCAGTAATTCGGTTGTCTTAAGTGTCATGTAAATGCACTGACTGTCCGCACACATTATACACAGCATCACTACTGTTTTGAGAGCTAAGTCATCATCAATGACAACTCCTTGTCAGTGGTGCCTTATGCATTCATAAAACTGTAGTTAGCATATGACAGTTAATTCCTATTGTGTTGATGATAAAACTCAGGTATCCCAAATTACTGAGTTCAGATATCAGACTTTTTATATGAAAATCAATCCAACAAACAGAAACCTTTGGAATGACAAGTGTTAATGCTTAATAATGATCTACACACCACTACATGAAACATTTGAGTGAGGTCAGTCTGGTGATGCATTAGCGGTGCCAAAACAGAGCACTCTGAAAAATAACACGGGATCAATCAACTTTTACCCTAAAAAAACGCAATGTAATCTGGGACGCTGCTGCATTGGCCAATCAATTAAACATTCCCTGTTGATACAGTAACATGAGCAAATTTTTACTGTTAACCTCACAATCGTCACCATCAAATATGAAATAGATGCCACGGTGATAACTTTATAGAGTTGTAAAATCCTGTGTCAAAATATTTGAAGTATAAGTGTTGTGGTGTCTGTTAAGCCTTCCTTTAAACCCAATAATCAGTTATAACATCTAAACTTCCTTGATCAGACTTGATTATCTCATCTGTATCTGAAGCAATATAGCCGCAACAACATGGCTCTGTGAATTGTTATTATGCAGTATTATTATGCATGTGTAATGTGAGTCACAGATGAAAAGACACTAAAGTTACTTTGTTTTGCCTGATGAGGTAATCAGTCATATTTGAAACCAGTTTCTTGTTGCTATGCAATTAAAATAAAACAGAGCTTTTCTAAGCAGTGTGATAGTGAAACATGTCAAGTCGATTCACAATCCAAGAATAGAGTCTGTTTAATTTCTGTGTGGAAACTGGGCTAATTGGCTGTCAGTTAGCAACCAGAGAGCTGTCAGATCCACCCCCTGCTCATTTTGGTGGGATTAAAAAACAGCATGTTCATAGTGAAGCAGGCAAAGAAACAACACACAGCTGATGATGATCCACAATGATTGATTCAGCATTGATTCAGGGAAATGCACAATATATGGCCAAATTGGAACAAAACAAAAAGGCTAGTGTTAACTCTTGTTGAGGGGATGCTTCTTCTGTGTTTGGCAACACTGGCTGCTGCTGAGAAAGCGGCAGTAGAGAACGCGCAGGTAGAGAGGGCGGAGTGCATTTAAAATACATTCAAAACAAGAGGAAAGACATCAAGAAACAAGACACTAAAACAAGTTAAGAAATGTGAACAAGTTAGAAAATAGGAAAGTAGGTTAAAATAGAAAAAGGTTTAAAAGAGACAAGAATATAAAGTAGAAGTCACAGTGCAGGTCAAAACCTTAAAATTGCCCCTGTGAAAGACTGTGGTAAACAGAAAGGAGTTGAAGCAGACCTGCAGTTTTCAGGGAGTTTGTTCCAGATATGTGGCACATAATAACTGAACGCTGTTTCTCCATGTTTAGTTCTGACTTTAGGGATTGAAAGCAGACCCGAACCTGACGATCTCAGAGGTCGGGATGGTCCATAACTTGGCAGTTGATCAGAAATGTATTTTGGCCCAAAACCATTCAGTGCTTTATAAAGCAACAGCAGGATTTTGAAATCTAATCTTTGACAGACAGGAAGACAGTGTAAAGGTCTAAGAACTGGAGTGATGTGATCTATTTTGTTGGTTCTTGTTAGGACTTGAGCAGCAGCGGTCTGAATCAGCTGCAACTGTCTGGTGGATTTTTTAGAGAGTTCTGTAAAGACACTGTTACAATAGTGGAGTTTGCTGAAGATAAATACATGGAGTAAGATTTACCAAATCCCGCAGAGTTAGAGTCCTCTTATCCTGGATGTATTCTTATTCTTAGTGGGCTGACTTTATAATTGTCTTGGTGTGGCTGCTAAAACTCAGGCGTGAGCTGGGGCGTCACCAGGTTTTAAGGACAGGGGAGGCTTAGCCCCCAAGAGATGCACAGGATATGAGTGAATGTAGCATGCGAGCACAAAATTTCACGAACAGCTAACAAAGACTGAGAAATTATTTATTATTATGTTGATCTTTTTCTCCCTCAGCATTTCCTTCTGCCTGACCCCTCAAGATACATTGAAATACAATGAGTTGAATTAATAACTGATCAACATAGAGGCTAATGCCCTGACTTTCGCTCAAAACACGGTAATTGTTTGCTCCCAAATATTTTAAATTCACACAGATTACATTTTGGGCACATATGTGACTAAAATGGTTGTAATTTCACACCCTGAAAAATATTACTTAATTACTTAAATTAAAGTAATATTAAGATACTTTTGAAAATATTTGGGTCGGGCTAATTTGGCTCAAGTTAAATCTTAAGTCTTATATGGTGCACATTGACTGAAATGTTTCATATTCATACTGAGTTCCATAAAATTCCAAGACTGTCTGCATCACAAATTACTTTATCCTGTGAAATCCTTTAGACTCGCATTTCCAGTAGAGGTCTCTCCCCTCTCACTCCCTGTGCTCCTCCGCCCTAACACCTACATAGGGGTTGTGGGGTGATTATTATCAGTGTATTATTATTATTATTATCATCCGCTGATGATAATCATACGTGAATGAGCTCAGCTCCTGTTTCACAGTGTGCATCCATGCATAAAATGAGAAACACTGCTGATGCTCCGGAAGTTAGTATATGGCAAAAAAGAGTGCACACTTAACTCTATAAACAACCTGGGCCTTCACCATGCATTTCAGACTAACTAGCTATCTAAGTAGCAGTGTTCTTTTGGAGCTGGAATGTAACTTTTGACCGCGAAACAACAAAGGTGAGACGTGCAAAGATTGTCTATAGTGTGCAAGCTAGGTTTGTATTTGTTAAACAGGAAGCACTTGGTTCATTAATTACATGGTACTTTCTGTTGTTAGCTGGGGGCTGGAGCTAATTAATGTTACTACCAGCAGTGATGAGTACTTGCTCTCTTGAAAAACATTCTTTTATCCATTCTACTTCATTCATGTTCTTCTCCTCATGCTGTTCTAGTCACTCTGTGTGTGCTTCAAGGTACAGAAGCAGCAGGTACTGTGTGCAAGCAAGGTTGCAGCGAAAGCGTGGACTGTATATTCAGTGATGTGTGCATTATCATTATGAACAAGTGGAATGGATTGGCTAACGACGCACTGAAGGGGCTCTCTCTACCTTACACTGTGAAGTGAAGGGAAACTGACAGATTTATGATCATATTTAAGTGATTTTAAACTCATATTCTGGTCACTTTATATGGAATTTGTATGGAATCTGCACTTTTTTGCAATGATTGACTCCACTGTGTTATCCTTTTGCTGTCCCTAATAATGACACTACTCGTTCATTATAATCACAATCATGCCACTGCAATACTGTCCATATTAACTGCTAAGTATCCCTTTTTAAATCATCATGCAGCCATAATATGCACATAACCATAATATAACCATATAATATTTTCAAATCAGATTCATGTTTCTTCAAGACAAATTTAAAACCATCAATGACACTTTTCAACATACATTTTTTAGTTGAATTCAAGGTTACAGTAAAATAATTGTATCTAATTGCAACGTAGTTAATAAAGAGTTACTTTAAAAAAACTTTAATTAGAAAGCAAATGTAGTCCAACAGCGACTGGTGGTATATTCGTGACAAAAAAAATTCCAAGTTGATGTGTTAGTAGCAGGAAAAATGGGCAAGCCTAAGAATTTGAATTTGTATGAAAAGGGCCAATGTGTGATGTGATGACTGGTACAGTGCAGCTCTTGTGTGGTATTCCCCATCTGCAGTAGTCTGTATCTATCAAGGATGGAACAATGCTGAACTGAAGACAGGGTCATAGGCAGCTAAGACTCACTGATACATGTGGGGAGTGAAGGCTGGTCCCTGTGGTGTGATCTAATGGACAAGGTACTGTCGCCCAAATTGCTGAGGAGGTTACTGCTGGTGTTAGAATAAACTGTGCATCCCACTTTGTTGTGTATTTGAGAGCAAAAGAGGACCAAAGAGGGAACATTACGACCACCTGCCAATATTAAGCAGGTGTCTGGTCTGCTCCAGCTCAGAGCAGCTGATAGTAATCTCATTTAGTATGTTAAAAGCCACAGAGCTGTGTGGCATAATGAAAGCTATTTCAGTGCAGTATAATGTCACTGTTGTTGTAATGTCATCACACATCAACCTCTACTTCTTTCAAGTTGATTTTTTAAAAAGTCTTTAAAACTCACCTCTGTGTGGATGGCATTGTCAGCTATATTGACAGTCCTTCTACCAAGACCTGCTTTGAGTAGGATTGCCTCATCTTTGGGGTTTCTGTCGGTGTTTTGTGACAGAAAGCAGAACTGTATCTCTTTGTACTTGCACACGGTGACACGAGGTGGATCTCCTCCTTTCCTTTTATGCCTCTGACCAGATAAGATGGATGGGAAGCACCTTGGATGAAGAATAGACAGTTATTAATATGTGAAGTCTAAATATCCAACTTCAAAAAGAATGCCTCCCTGCTGAGGAGGCTCAGGCATTTTTTTTAGATGCTTCCTGGACTCCTCCATGGGGAGTTGTTATGGGCATGCCCCACCAAGAGGAGACCCCAGGCAAGTCCCAGGACATGCTGGAGGGACTCAAGGACACAGGAACAAACAAAACAAAGAATAAATGGAGCGCCTGTTAGTCAGCACGGAGGGAACAGCAGAACCGCAGTCAGCAACGCAGGGAATAGCACCGTCCGAATAAACACACTCTTAGGCTCCATGTACACAGCGGTGGCAATGCAGGAGGCCCAGAGATCCAATCCCACCGATGCAGCCTGGGGTGAAGTGACAGCAGAGGACCAGGAGCGCTTTTGCTGAACACCTGAAGACCCCGCCAAGAGCAGCGGAGCAGCGACCATCCAACATCGCTGCGAGCTGGGGAGACCACAGGAGCAGATGGCAGATGGCGCTGTAGGAGACGGCAGCCTTTCCAGTCGCTCTGCAGCACTGTTTTTGTTAACCCTACCCTTTCGGGTTTTTTTAATGTTGAACTTCTTCACAAAGTATTTTACATGTATCAAGACACACGGGAGTCAGCTCTCTCATTTACTCTAGAGACCAGTTGCTGGCTCTTAGGATGAGCACACCTGGACAGAGACACAACATCCTACTGGAGCTGCAGAGGAGATACCGAGGCTGTAAGGCTGGAGCTAAGCTAAAGGCGACGGTAGTGGACAACCTGAGGCGCTTCAAACCATCGATTCCCTTCGTGATTATAGGGAACGTCAACTCGCTGCCGAATAAGATGGACGAGCTGGCCGCTCTGGAGAACCAGCGGATCTACCGTGAGTGCATTGTTCATTCTGACGTAGACATGGCTAACAGATAGCATACTGGATGCTAACATGGACCTGCAGGGATTTACAGCAGTGAGAGCCGACAGGGGCACGAAGGCATGTGGCAAAAACAAAGGTGGTGGACTCATATATGTCTCATGTACAACTGTCGGTGTAACCCCGGCCATGTCACCATGAAGGTGGTTTTGTGTTGCCCTCATCTGGAGCTGCTGGCTGTTAGCTTGTGGCTATCGTAGATGTGCATGAATGAGGAAGACTGCAGACAGTCACGGTGTAACACCCGCTAGCTTTATTAGCCCAGAAAGAACATCAACAACCGTGTGTACCCAGCATTCTCCGCGCCCCTGACGTCCTCACGCTGTAGCAGTAACCATAGAAACTGTCAGCACAGTCTACAGCTATACTATCTACCGAGGGAGTTCAGTGACGTGATCGCCCTCTGTGTTTACATTCCTCCGAGAGCAGATGCGGCCACTGCTTGTGAAAGGATATACAGCGTAACAACACGGCTGCAGATGCAACATCCTGAGGCCTTCATAATAATATCTGGAGACTTCAATCATGTCACTTTGGACTCTACCCTGGCTGCTTTTCACCAGGTTGTCAACTGCCCCATCAGGAAGAACAGGACAATTGACTTATTATATGCCAACGTTAAGGAAGCATACAGAGTCACCACCCCTGCAGGGGCTGGCTCAATTTGTGGCAGCGGCACCTCCAGATGCCGCAGCTAGGTGCCACTAGCAGTCGCAGCAGATGCCGCTGTTTGCCGGAGGTGCCACTGCATGCCAGGAGGTGCCACGGCATGCCGGGAGGTGCCAGTGCTTGTGCCACTGTTTGCCAGGAGCTGCCAGTGCTTGTGCCACTGTTTGCCAGGAGCTGCCAGTGCTTGTGCCACTGTTTGCCGAGAGGTGCCAGTGCTTGTGCCACTGTTTGCCAGGAGCTGCCAGTGCTTGTGCCACTGTTTGCCAGGAGCTGCCAGTGCTTGTGCCACTGTTTGCCAGGAGCTGCCAGTGCTTGTGCCACTGTTTGCCGAGAGGTGCCAGTGCTTGTGCCGCTAACGGTAACATCTGCCGGGAGGTGCCACTGCTTGTGCCGCTACCCGTGACATCTGCCGTGGTATCTAGGAGTTCCAGCAGGGATGTCGCGCCACATGTCACAGCAAATTCCGCTCGTTTGGGCGAGGTGTCGCGGCAGATGCCGCTGTTGGGGGGTGATGTCACTGCTTATTTTCATTAATTTCTTACACATGTTGTGTGGATTATCACCTGCAACTTAATAAACTAAAATTACAGGCTACTTTGCAACTTATTTTGTTGTCTGTGTACTTTCTTGTATGATTATGACAGCCTTTACCAATTGTGGGTTACAACTGCTAGAGATGCCTGATGACACTGTTTGGGAAGGCTGCTATTGAGATGCCAAGGTTTAGTTTATGAATGTTAACAATTGCCAAAGTTGAATTAGACTAGCTACAGATAGCATTTCCATGACACATTTTTGCATTAACTTGCATGGTTCCCCTAATTAATCTCTCAATATTTCTGATTGATTCATATCACTATTTGTTCATTCATTTCATTGCCAATTATGATCTTATTTCGAACATTTAAATAAGATTACATGAACAAAAGTAGGCCATCATAAATAATATGTTATGTTGCAATGCTGGTAAAAGAAAGAAAATGAATAGCTTACATTTAGGTTATTATCTTTCTTTATATTAAAAATGCTGTGTAATACTACTGTGATACAGGTTTTCCATCTTCACATTGTTTTTTTTTTCCAAAGGAACACAAAGTCTTTACTGTTTCCACTGTCTGACTTTCTTGTACTGTTTATCTTAAATAACTTTCAATTATGCATTTGCACACCCCAGACTTTGATATGCTGCCAAAATATGTGTCTTGAAGAGACATCAGATCCAGAGATGTAGGCTACTGCTCACAATGTCAATACACCGAAACAACTTGGAACCCACCTTCTGTGGTTTTTTTTTGGACTCAAGCTGTTTAATACAGTATAATCCCTCTGTATGTAAAGACAGAAATATACAAAGCTTTTAATCACTGGTTTGCAACTCAACACATTAAGACTTTTAACCTATATTTTATTTCATTTTATTAATCTGGATCCATAATATACATGGATTTAATTTGACTGTGAAAGACCCACTTATTTTTGGTAATGTTTTTGTATGCATGTCAATCAGCACCTATTATGCTGATGTTGGTAGGTTCAATGATATTGTTTATTTTCAGAGGATGGTATATTGCACAAAATCTTCATGACATATCTGTTATTCCAAATCTTTTGATTCTTTTGATCTTTTATGATTCATGTTCTGTATATTTTTAGTTGTGTTGCCCTGTTGTGCCACATAGGTCTACATCAATTTTCAATTGTGCTACAATAAATCATCTAAATACAGTCCTGTGGACATAAGACTGCATATAAATGTCAACATGTCAACAGATGGCTGATGGTCCATGAGGTAGAAAAAAATTAAATATTTTGATGACACACACTTTGAATTTACAGAATAAACATGTAAACGGTTGACATATTTGGGTTTTTCCTGTCACTTTGGGTATTTGAATCCTCATCAGTGACTAAAACATAGGCTACATTGATTTGTGTTGTTTCAAAGGTGATTTTTTTTTTCTTCTTACTTTGTCCATTACAATCTGAACGAAAATGCCAATTGGAAGTGTGCAGAGGCAACACTTATGATAGGGTTTATGATACAAGGGGACTGCAGAAATTGGTCACTCTAAAGGTCACATTTTGAAAGTCCACTTTATATTAGGCAATAATTACACATAACCAGTGTTGGGCAAGTCACTGAAAAGTTGTAATTAGTTACAGTTACTAGTTACTTCTTTTAAAAGTAATTGAATTACTTTACCAATTACTATATTTGAAAAGTAATTAGTTACTAGGGAAAGTAACTTTTAGGTTATACTTCCATGTCTGCTTTTTAAAAGTAAATATACTGAACAGTCAAACACAATAAACATAATTTTTAGACCTAGGCCTATTTATTGTAATCAACAGGGCAACAGGCCTTAAAATCAAGCAGTACAACACTTAACTGTCTCAGTTATTTAACATTGCTACTCTTTGCTGTGGATAGGTTCTTTACACCTGCACAGAAATGACAACTCAACACAACATTTTTGTCTCTTTTTTTGACAAGCGAAAAGTAATGTCCATGCCTCCAGGAGAGAAAGCTCATTCTAACCGCACTGTTGGCCATGCTGTGGTTTAATGCTGATTGACTGATTTGACTGGTGTATCATTGTGTCACCATAAGGTCCTGCGACATTAGATCAGAAGCAGCTAAAGTAGACCTGTTGCAAGAGTGGCATAGCCCCTTTCAGGAATAGGGCGGTGCGTGAGGTGTGTGAGGACGTGCAAGAGTGAGGGAGCTTGCATATCTGCAGCAGGTGAATGAATGGGAGAGGAAGGAGAGCAAAGCAGGTAACAGTAGTAGATTAAGCAGTTAATACACAGCATAGGCTGCAATTTGGCGGTGAATAAAGGTGACGGCTCCTCCAGATACAGCAAAGCTCCCTGATATTATTTCCTGACCAGCTTAACACATGAAACGTGTTTGACCCCAAAGGTAAACACAAACTTCAGCCCTGGAGGAAATCATCTCCCCTGTGCTTCCCGACCACGGTCCGGGAGCTGGAGAGCAATGGTGTAACATTGTCTTCTTGTCTACAAGTGTTCATTTTTCCCAAAAGAGAGTGACGCAAGTAACAAACTCATTTAAATTTCAGTTATTGTGATTGCATTACTTGGTTAAAAAAAATATTTCGTTACATGCTCGTTACTGCTAAAAGTAGTGGAATTACAGTAACGCGTTACTTTGTAGCAAGTTACTCCCAACACTGCTCATAACCACATTGGAATAGTGCTACAGAGGAAAATATGCAGATTTTTCTTTAACCTGGTATATTTTGTTATGCTTGAGACTGAGAGAGATGCGGCAGGAAAGTTGATAAAAGTCAAGGTAGCCTATTAAATTAGCCCACTCAATGATCACGATGTAGGTAAATAACATAACCCATCCAGATGTCATGGGTAGCAGCGCAAGCAGTGGCACCTCCTGGCAAACGTTTCACCCAAACAACATCTGTTGCGACATCCCTCCTGGTAAGGCAGATGTCACGGGTAGCGGCACAAGCAGTGGCACCTCCGCCAAACAGCGGCATCTACCGTGACATCTCGCCAAACAGTGGCATTTGCTGCGACAGTGGCACCTCCCGGCAGATGTCACGGGTAGCAACACAAGCACTGGCACCTCCCGGCAAACAATGGCACAAGCACTGGCACCTCCCGGCATCTGGAGGTGCCACCAGAGATGCCGCAGCTAGGTGCCGCTGCCACAAATTGAGCTTGCTGTCTCTCCACCACCCTCCCCCAAATCAGACCACAACCTGGTGTACATACAGCCCCAGTACACCCCCCTGTCCAAAGGCAGGCTGTCACCACTCGCTCCATCAGGAGATGGACTCCTGAAGCAGAGGAGGCCCTGAGGGACTGCTACAACACTGGACAGGGAGGTGCAGCTGGGTGCACACGGTGAGGACATTGAGGGGATGACTCACTATCTATCTACCTATCTATCTATACACACCTACGTATATGTATATTCATTGAAAACAAATGCACAGGGTTGGGAGGAGGGTTAGCAAAATAGAGGAAAAGTGAGAGGACACCAAGTCTCCCAGCTTCTCGTCGGGGGTTTATTTATTAATGTGGTTAAAAATACAACCTACCTTGAAAGGTGCCTATATCACTGTCTCTGCTGCTGTTAGTTTAGTATGTGCTGAATCCACCGGTGGGAACTCCTCTTCCCCTTCCTACTCCATATGTAAACAAAAGCCCCTCTCCTCTGATTAGCTGTGGGATCAGTCAATCACAGATCAGCACCCGCTTTTTGCTCCATCTCTCTATCAAAGCAAGGAATCTCTGCCTGTCTGTCTGTCTGTCTGTCTGTGTATGTGTGCCTTAAATATCTCTGCAGATCAGGATCAGACTGATGTGAGAGTTTCAACATGGCTGCTGTGTGGTTCAAGGGTGTGCAACGTTGCATTTGTTTGGACTACAATGATACCGTTAATAAATTACTTCATAAATGCTTTACGAATTCCGCTAGCATTGTCAACCATAGCCACCATAGTCACGTGCGCACCAGAGCCAATCACTGCACAACTTAGCCACGTGCGCACCAGAGCCAGTCACTGCAGAGCTCATTTCCACGACATACCTTAAGAAACAAGCGGATTTATACCTGCAGCGATGCAAGCTGGGCCGGGATTTTGCCAACGGTTTGCTCTCGTTCTGTGCATCTGAACTGACTGTTGTGGATTAATGCGACTAAATGAGTCTGGACCGAGTCTGTTCCAGTCTGAGGAGATCCGGATACGCGAGGACAACAAAATGTAATCGGAATCTGCGGATGTTCGTGTGTAGCTAGATGCTAGCCCACCCCCACGGCCTGCCTCCTGAGTCGACAGACGCACCGGCAGGTCCAAAACCAGACTTAGGGTCAATAATGTCCACCACGCTTTTTCGCGAACATTGCGTCTGGTGTAGGAAGACTTGGTAAAAACTGGCTTTTGTCACGAAAGTGTCCACAAGCAGCAAGTTTGGTTGCTGAGGAACTGGGGAAGTTGTGTGAGGGATGTCGGCGTTGATACAGACAGCGACAGAGATGGCAAGTTTTGAGAGTTGAGAGATTTGTGACATATAGCGTGTTTGGAGTGTATAGTTACTGTTATTATATAATGTTTAGTGTAGTGTGTTTAGTGTGTAGTGTAGTTGTTTTTTGTGTTGTGAGTCAAAACAAGGAGGAGACTGCTGAATGTGGAACAACAATTTATATTTGCATTATAACTAATGCAATTGGTTCAGTAAACATATTTGTGGTTTTCATAATAAGAAATCTTTTTCCTACTCTGATTTTCTGTTATTTTGTGATTTTAGGTCAATAGTGTTAATATAGTATGTAAAAATGAAAAATAGCTGTACAGTCACACATGTGAGGTTGTGCTGAAAATAATGACACCAAACAAGGCAAAGTTAATAGCTTTAAGGTGAAATATAATGGTATAATCAAAAGTTGTCAAAAACAGCCAATTATATCCCTGATGTCCCACCTTTAAACACAACCTCATTTGGCCATCCATGAAAAAGCTACTTAACCTCCCACTTTTCAATAGGAATACATGCTTCCTACGGGCAATGCACTAGTAGACTGAATGCACAGATAGTTCTGCACCACATATCTCAGTGGACTCATTTGTGGACCTGTTATTAAGAATTTGTGAATGTCCATGTGTTGTGTTGTATTTGTGGTGAGGGAAAATATCTACAAGTACACAACTCATAGATTCTGTGACCTCAAACTGACTGATACACATACACAACCACTGTACACAACTACAAATCCCACTGTTATAGGTGCTCAAACCTTTTGCACCAATAATACCTTCATAGTTTCAGCTCATCATCCGTTTACAAAGGTTTTGGTTCACTCTCTCCAGTCTCATAGATTGTTGTTAGTCACAGTAGACATGACTTACTGGAACACTGAATAGAATGGAGCCATTCATAATGTTATTGGTCACACCTGTGCTTTTCCTGCTTTTACAAGTCAAGTCTGTTCCTGACAAAACCCTCATTTGTGCTGCATAAGGGGAACTCACAAGGCATTTGCATCAATTAAAGTAGATTTAGTAACTAGTTTATTTATGACTTTACCATTATTTATTACTTTTGTATTCCTTTCTCACTTTGTTTTACTACTGTTGCAAGACACTTTCCTTCGGGATAAATAAAGTCTTCTTGAATCTTGAATCTAGATTTGATAGTAATAGGTCACAGGTTTGTAAGTTACAAATGGGATTCTTAGAATCTGCTTAAATAAGCGGCATCTATAACGTATCAAATGTAAGGACACTGTTAAACATGATTTTAAGTTCAAGTATAAAACTAAGTACAGTTTTGTAAAAACGAGGCCCCTGGTCAGTCATGTCCTTTACAACTGGAAATTCCCTGGCTGAAAAAGGAAAGGGTCAAATACAAACTGTTGACACAAAGTTGGGCACACAACTCAAAAATATAATTGTATGTCGTTGAATCAGTGAGTTCTCTCTTTGAATCTAAGGAGAGAAACGTACAAAACAAACCAAAATTATATGGAAAATGCTGATGACACATATTTAGCCATAATAAGAAGGAGATTCTGAACTTTCTCATGGCACTCCAGTTGCTGACAGAATGTTTTACTGTATGTTGCTGCTTCCTGGTGGTCAAAAGAAGAAGTGAAGCATCTTTTCGGAGACTGCATCCTCAATGTGTCCCTATTCCATAATAATTGCAGCATACACTGTGTACTGTTGTTGTTTTGGCTGTGTTTTGGTACATCAAAGAAGGTTTATTAACAGGAAATTATATAATACATGTTTACTTTGTCAGCTGTCTTTTCAAATGTGAGTCTTTTAATTTTTCTTGGTATATGAGCAAAGTGTTTGCATTATAGTTCACTTGTTATAATATTTTAACACTGACTGGTTCATACTCAATTTGCCGGATGGGAGCCTCTTCATGGTGACACAGTTGTCTGGAGCTCAGAAATGGTCCCACCAACACCCCAGCCTCTCCATAACAGCTAAAGATGCGATAGCTCAGATGGTTGCTAACAGAGATGGAAGTTCCAGGCCTGGCTGGATGTTTATGCCTGGCATGTCTCTTGTATATACTTTTTTTTTCTGGATAAGAGGCACGCGGCACGCCTTCAGTGAATACTGTCTTATTGGACATTGACTTGTTCATTAAATATATTTAATGTAACCAACACTGATTATAAGGTCTGTTTTGAGGCTGTACTGTGTGACTCACAGTTTCAGTTGATGTGTCTCGATCTCGACACTGTTCTTGTTAAGAGCCAAAGACTTTCTAATGAGTAAATGCTATGCTCCCATTATAAACAACATATCAATCTCAAGAGTGAAGAACTAATCCTTTGGTTAAATTCTTTTTAAGGTTTTTAATTAAAGCTCCTTCAGCAAAGTGTAGATTTCCTGCATTATTACTTTGATTTGATGGCTCACTGACTCGCTGCTCTGTGGTGTTAAATTGCACAATTATACTGCCATCTACTCACCTGGCATGCTTACTGCAGCATTTTCAGTCATTTTTGTGACTCCATGTGCACAACGATCGTTTTCACTACGTTGTGAAACGTTGTGAATGTGGAATTTCTTTGAAATGCAAAGGTGAAACATACCTGTTTTTAAAAAACTGTTGTCATGTAAACAGGGCCTAAAATCCCATGGCTATTGCTTCTTAAATCGACAAAGACTGATGAGATCAGACAGCAGAGAGTAAAGAAATCAGAGTGACCTCAAGAACCTCACTGAATACCTTTCACATTTTCCACAATTAACCCTCTTTAGATCTGCCACAAGGTCACTTGTACTGATGACCTACTGAGAATTATCACTGCAGCTTAGTCACAACTAGGTGATGAATGTAGCATTTAGCAGCTAAACAGCCAGGTTCTCTCAGGACTTGGTGAACAAAATCAGAGCTGAATTTGTAAAAGAACAACTGTGATTTAAGCAATTTGATCCCATTCCCTTCCTGGATGAATACATTTCAGCTTCTGTTATGCCAAGGCAAAATGTCTGCCATGAATACAGTCTATTATACATTCTAGTTACCTCTCATGTTTTTTGCCTCACTCTTATCCTGTTTCACCTTTGTTCTAGTCTCATCATTTGCTAGATCAATCATCTTTGCCTGCCACCCTACCCCTCTCACTCAAAACTATTCCTCTCCTCTCACCCTCCCTCAATCTGACCCTACAAGACGTCACATTCCAAGATTTTGAAGTGGGATGACAGCTAATTTCTGACATTTTCTAAACTGTTTCAAAGGGTTTTAAGCTTTGAATCTCTTCAATTCAACTTTGAAAGTATGAAAATCACTGTACATAAAACTGTTCAGATGTCGATGGAGACTTTATTTTCTTAAGACCAGCGAGCACATTGTATGGAGTGAAGAACAGTAGCATGTAAGCTTTTTCCATTATGGTGGAGGTAGTCCCGCAGAGTCATGCAGTGAGGCTGTTGTTCCAATGTGGATCATCACAAAATGGCTTAACCCTGGGTGGAGGAGGCACATGTTTCCCTGGGAAAATGATGATATGGAAGTAATGACAAAACAATGACCAGGCAGGAATGACATGCAATACAGACAGTTAAAACTATTTAACATATTTTTGTTTTCAAACAACAACAAAGAACAGGTTGATATTGCAAACTTATCCAGCCTGATCTGACACCTTTAGGGAGAATCAATCTTCCTGGCGCTCTGCTGAACCATCTGAGCTCGTCTGATTCTCTCCTCAAAGAAGCTCTTTTGGTGCTGATACCTCTGATCTAACCTGACCAACCACTGCTCCTTTAACCTGGAGAGACAGACAAAAGAGAGAAAGGTTAAAGGTGAAGAAAAAGGTAGTAGTAGGATAGTTCAGATAGAAAAAAAAACATACAAAACAAACAAAAAAAACAATTTTCAGCATAGGAATAGGTATGTTTTAAACTAATGATGTGCTTGTCCTAATGCCCCACTACTATGGAAGAATAACAAAGTGACTCTGCTAAATCATTTACAAACACATTTCCTCTAACTTCTTCACAACAAAAGCCATCCTGGATTTTTGTAATTTAAATGCATTTTGTAACGAAGCAGAATTACAGGAAACATATTTTCAAGTAACTCTTCAAGTACCTAACACAATGACAGCAAATCAAAGCAGATGTTTTAAAGTACAAGAGAGAAACTAAAGAGAATTGGTTTGAAGCTTCAAAGGTGCTCAGAGTTGAACACACTGACGTCCTTCTCTCAGATTTTCTACACAGAAATGAGTCGATTTTATATGGATACTCCGAACAAGCACTTGTGGTGGGTTGGCTGCATTCGTGAGTCGTCATTTTGGCCCACTTGGAAGTGGACGGACCAGGCTTGGCCTTTCTCCAGGGTAGGTTCATCGCATATCTAGCGAGTGACCCGTTGACCTATTGCTGCAACATACTGTCTGAGAAAGAATGGTCTACCTTCAGAAGGAGAATGGGAACATCTTGATATTTAATAAGCATGGTGGTCATCGTCTTATTTTAGTGTCTTAGCATGCTAACATTTAGCAGACACACTACAGCTGAGGCTGATCGGAACATCATTTTTTTGCTTCTAGATGTTAAAGGTCTATAACAAGTCAGAACTACAGACCATGCTGAGACTGGATCTCACCTGCCACGATGCCTGTCACCATGTTCACGTTCCAACCTATGTCCACTGAGTAGTCCTTACTACATTATTACTCATTAGTGAGTGTGGGTCGGAGCATCCCCATATCGGCCTCCATTTTGATCTCAACTATAGAGTTAGACAAGTTTTGCGACTGCATCTTGTACGGTTGTGATGTTATCACTTTGCCAAAATCTTTCCACATATCTTACAAAATACACAAAACTGCATCTGTGGTAGTTCTTCATGCAATATGTGTGTCCAGGAACAGGGTTAACCATGATGGCACACACAGACTCACAAGGTAAAACATTGTTAGCTGATGCCAGTAAAAATGTGTGTTCCTTTCAAGATGGACTTTGCTTTCTTTGTAGAACATGCATTACCCTGAATGCCTTGACTGAATTGAAAGGGGACTGTTGGGCCTTGGCAGAATTATGCAATCTACTGAGTGCCAGGTCCTGCGATGAGCTGGCAACTCATCCAGGGTGTACCCTGGCCTATGCCCATCGAGTGAACTGGATTTGGCCCCAGTAAGCCTCACAAAAAAAGCGGCAACATCCCGCGACCCTCACGGATAAGCAGAAAGACAACGAAACAAAACAAAACTGAGTGCCATTCTAGTTCCGCATTTTCTTATTTTTTATTTTTTATGCATACAGTCAAGACAAAAGACATCTACTACAAAGACTAAAGTCTATATTGACATTTATAAGCTTTGTGTTCTTAGTGTTGGCTGAATTCAGTGACTGGGAGGCAGCAATGAGCAGAGGGTTTGTCACAACATCAGAGGCCAGTATTTACCATGACACCATAACTCCTGGGCTTGAATTAATCATGCAGACATCCAGTGAAATTCTATCTGCAGTCCCCGCTGTCAGGGCTAATTGTGTAATGGAAAATATGGAACAGTGTGTCTGTGTGTGAAGCCGTGACAGGATTAATATTGTTGTGTCTGTGCTGGCAAACGGTCATCTGTCAGCACGCGTCATGTGTTAGCTAATCTGCAGTGTTCCATTTATCCGTCCTCAAATATTCACACTGATCTCCAGGATTCAAATGTATAGTTGAGCTGCCTCTAATCAACATTCCCAGGCAACTATGTGATGACAGACACACAAGCTGTAAACATAACTGAGGAATTGTTCCTAACTAATAAAGTTATATAGCAGAGACAGGGTAAAGGCTTGGACAATAATAAAGTTTATTTTTAATGCTGTTTTCTTTTCCTCTCTGATCTATTGGATCCTGCACTTGCTTGTTTAAACCCACAGTACTTTCTTCAGAATTCTACAGATTCTAGTGTCTCTAAAGATGCAACATATTTCAGGCTGAATTTTGGGACAATGTGTCAACAGTTATTTACAAGACATGAAAAATAGTTCCAATTGATGAAAGAGTGCAGCCATAAAACACAGTTGGGTTTGGATAAACATCAGAAAGCTTCAATGCAGAGCAGTGTCTTTTATACTAGAGACTGTCAAACCAACAGTCAGAGTTAGTTACTGTCATCTTTCTTCATCATTAAAGTTCAGCCGAATTTTCTTTACTTTTTTCTGTAAAGATATATGAATTTGGATTGACGCCTCTGCAACTGTTCTCATTGCACACATTTTCAAAAGAGGATAAAGCAGAGTGTTTGTACGAATAGCATTCAAGTGTCTAGGTTGGTGTTTCCAATGAAAGAGGTTGACTGACATCTTAGAGGCATCTTTTTCTCTTTGGCTGTATACTTTCATAATGTTGCTTTCTTTGCTGGATGCATAATTTTTCCAATCCCAATTTTAAATAGACGCAGATCTAGGTGACTAGATTATTTCTGAAATACATAGGCAGAAAATAATACGAAGAAGCTGCAATGTCATCAATATATCCATTCACTCACTGTGAATGCTTCAGACAATGGCCTACTCTATTTACACATGGGCTCAAATTGGACAATACAGAGGAGCTGTACTAGGGAGCTGGCAGGGTAAAGCCAGGAAATTTCAGTGTTAATTCAGCTGGAACTTTGTATTCATATGCACACCTTGTGAATTCAACAAGATTTAAAGCTTACCACAGCTGTTACTCTAGAAGAAACTACAACCTTGTAACTGGCACTTTCCAGGACAAAAGAGTTTTGAGTGTTTGAAAGTGAAGTGCAGTGCTTCCTCTTGTGAACATCTTTATATCTGACCGTGTCAGAGAGCTGCTCCTCACACGATTGTTCTCCTTGTCCATCTGCTCGCAGTGTTGAACAATCCTCTGCTCCCAGAATGATTTCAGCTTCTGTTTGTCATGAATCCGAGCAGCGTTCATCACCTGACAACAGGACAAAATAGTCAAAGTTCAGACGCAAAAAGGTTGGCATGTTTGAGGAATCTTCATCCATCAAAAAGGAATAATCAGAGTTGAATTAATTGTCCCAAACTTACGGCTGTTTTCCAGCTTGAGTCTCTTCTTTCTCCTTCTGTCTTTTTTTTGTGTTCTTGCGCTCTTTCTTCTCCTTCTTTTTCACTTCTCATTAACTTCCCATGGTTCTTCTCATCCCCTGTCTTTCTTTTTACATTTCTGCATGTCTCTTGTCTTGTCCTGTCCATTCTGTTTTCCCTCTCCTATAACTCCTCCCCTGTCTACCTTTCTGTTATATCATCTCCTCTCCTCCACTCCCGTCATGTTATCTTCTTTTCCACCCTCCACTCCGTTCCTCATCTTTTCCATTCTATTTCCTTTTGTTCTATTTCCTTTTCCTATCTGTTCTTTCATGTTTTTCATTCACTTGAATTCCAGAGGAAAATGTTACTGCTCAAAGCTTGCTCCTATATGGCTATGGAGCCGTAAAGGAGCTCAATGAGAGCTCTCATTTCAGTCTCATCTTTTTTGGTCTCAAACACTTCTCATTTGTTTCTCCTAAAATTCCTTAGGAACAATAGGTGAGACTTGAGACTTTACCGCTTAAACCTTGCTTCTTTCCAGCACATTCTGAAACTTTATTGAGAGCTTGATGAGATCTTTGAAACTTACAGGGAGCCCAAGTTGAGATTTTCTGCACCTGCAGAAACAATTGAGAAACAGGAGAAATCAGCCACAGCCTCACTTTGGTCTCACATAGATCTCATAGTTGTCTAGGAGAAATGAATGAGACACTACTGAGATCTCTTTTCCAATTCGTTTCCTCTGGGTTGTTTTGCTTTTCCCAACTAATCTTATATTTTCTGTCTCTTTTTTTCTTTCTTGACAGCTTCAGTTCACTTTTTACACAAGTAATATTCTAGCTAACTAACGCAATAATTTGGTTTTCTTGTGTGTCATGTAAACACAGTGAGTGCTTGTTCAGTGAGATCAGATTAAGAGGAGCATGATTAGTGACTAATATTTTCTGTTTATTGCAAACAGTGTCAGTTATCAGATTCAATCCCCATTTTTCCCTCAATGTATTGTTATCTGTGCTGTAATCTATCTGGCTTCCTCCCAAAATCTAAAGACCTTATAATACAAAAAGCCTATGTTAAAAACCAGAAACGTTGGATCGTCAGACATAGGTAATTTCACTAGGTTAGAGCAGCATCATGGGACACACTGTATTGTAGCTTGATACAAGAAAAAGGAGTATAAAAGTCAGGATCTCTTGGCCTCTACTGAGCATATTTGACCATTCTTGTTTTAAACGGAGCACCCCTTTAAATGTAGCTTGATAAACTGTTTAAAAGAGATGGCAACAAGTATAGTCTGTGTTTCTCCTTCTTATGTATGGTTGTTCAATCACAGTTTAAATTAAAGCTGCAAGCAGCGATGAACGGGCCCTCGCAGTCCACGCACATCAGGGCATGCTGCTGTCGGGGTGTGCCGTGTACCCAACCCTGTACATTGACCTATGTGTTCAGGGCTGGACTCTTATCAAACATGAAGTTTCATCCAGATAGGAATGAATAAGTTGTTTCTTTATGATTTGGTGGCCTGCTCCTGTCGGTATTTAATAATGTACACTGAAGGCAATCTACTTAAAAACAAAATGGACTACAGGTGAAAAATCCCACAAACTAATTTGTGGTCAGTTGTGTTTTGATTATTGATTGGCTAAGATGATGTCGGAGGGTGTGCTCACCTAACTGACTTTTCAGTCTCCTCTTCTGTGAGAAAGCAGAACCTAAAATTAACATTTCCATAGAAAAAGTGTCTCCAAGCATCCTGAACATCTGCTGCAGCAGCTGAAACAAGGAGTTCAGTCTGCCACAGTGCATGAAGCAATGAAACACAGTTTCTCTCTGCAAGCGGAAAGGACACATCTCATTTACATTTAGGTTAATTACAGAAACAAAAGCATTCACAGCTACAATCCCATGAAGAATTCTCCACTGCAAGTGTCTATAGAGCTTAGTCCGTCAGATTAGCCAATTCCTAAAACGGAACACAGTCAGTTAGCTTCAACACTGCACATAAGGTTACGGCATAGGTCGACCTACCTGCATTGACTGAGGAGAGCAGCAGTTCTGAGGAAGACAAGAGGGTCCAAGACAGGCATCTAGAAAACCACATACAGCTAGTTTAGACATGCTAACACAGATAGCTGCAGGCACAACCTGTACAGTCACCGCTATCATACCTGCTGCAGCAAACATTGGCGCACCAGAAATGATGTGTGGTTTCGGTGACAGAGAGGGGAGAGCGTAGGACCCCTACTTGTCTTTATAGGTTGCCTGTGCACAATGTTTGGCAGTCTATCAATAAGTCTACATATAGAATCACAGACGTGAAACAGAACCTGCAGCCCCATTCTGCTACACATAGTTTTTCCTTTCATATAATTTATCCTGTTAGGTGGAGTGTTGCTGGACTCCAGCAGTCGTACCAGTGCAGTCTTTAAAATCAGGAACGAGTGTCAGTGCAGGCAAAGGATCATCATTGTTTGGTTGACAGTGTCTGTTACAGTGAGCTGCCAACAAGAAGAGTTCAGTTTGCGTCAGCTCACACCTCCAGGTGTTGAGGAGGTGGGTTATGAACCTGACAGACCTGACCACACGAGAGGCCAGAGCTGCAGTGTTGATCAGTCATGGTCCATATAGTTGCACCAGAATGAAGCAACTGCAGCACAGAAGATCCTGCTGTGCACTCCACGTGGAAGCAGGTCCCATGCACCACTGGCTCTTTCAAACACCAAAACAAGGGAACACATTTGGCCAGACTCTGCTTGTTGAACAACCCTCACACGGTAAACAGTCCATTATAAAACTCTGTTAGGTTGCACAGTTTGTGAGTACTCAGGTCATCTGAGTCAACAGAGGCTCAGAGAGACCAGTACCTGCAGCCCATCTCAGTATGGCTCAGGCTAAGGGCCTCCAGACAAGGTCTGCTGGACCGCCGAGGAGCCTCTGGATGAACCAATGTCGGAAAGGCCAGAAGACAACTGACGAGACTCCACTCTACTAGGGCAAAATATTATGCTCCTCCGCTACCATGCTGAGCAAAAAAGGATTTTGAACAACCGCATATGCCACCTCATTTTAAAACTACCGCAAAGGGCTACCAGGAGAAGATTTTGGGTTAGAACCAGCAGTTGGTGGGACAACTTTGTTAATGGCGTTGTTGTGGACGTTGAATGGATGGAGAACTTCCTCATGTCCAGAGCATCTCTCGTCACCCTGAGTGAAGAACTGCATCCATACATCAAACGGCAAACAACAGCCATGAGGGCAACAGATTTTCCTTCTTGGTGACCCAGCCTACCCTCTGCTGCTTTACCTGACGAAGGTATATTCCAGTGGTTGCTCCAAACCTCAAGAACAATACTTTGGTCTATGTTTGTTCAGGGCATGCATGTTTATCGAGTGTGCTTTTGGTCACCTCAAAGCCAAATTTGCTGCACTGAAAAGGTCTATGGACATCAATCTGCAGGACCTGCCCCATGTCATTTACACTTTCTTTGTTCTCCATAACTTTTGTGAAGACAGTAAGGAGACTGTGACTGATCACTCTGTGTTGGGAACAATACAATGTGATAACAACCCGCAGCCCTCCACACAACGCAACAACTACATCACGGACTGTACCGAGGGAGAGGGAAAGAGAGTGAGAAGAGTCCTCACAAAGTACCTTGACCCTTAACAAAAGACAGGACAGTGACTACTTTATTGTCATTTTGAAAGTGTTGTGAACAGTGTGTGCCTAGTGAAAATAAACAAATGACTGCAATCACTTTATAGAAAGCTTTTGATTCTGTTGAAAGGTACGATTTTTAAAACTGTGCAAAGGTAACAAATGACTATTCTGTCAGGAAAAAAAGACGAAGATGGGGACTGAAAACAACTACAGCACGGACTATAACATGGGAGAGGAAGAGAGTGAAGAGTGCTCACAACTTACCTTGACACTTAACAAAAGACTGGACAAGACTGTGAATGATTTACTGATTGTCATGTTAGTGTTGTGAACAATGTGTGTCTAATAAAAGAAATAAACTAGTGAGTGCAGTCACTTATAGAGAGCTTTTTTATTATTACAAAGTACCATTTTGAAAAATGTGCAAATGTAACAAAAGGTCATTGTGCAAATTTAGCAAAAGACTGTCCTGTCAGGAGACAGATACACACACACACAATATACAAAGACACCATAAATATCTGTAAAGTGCAACTGTTGATATTGGCAATGTTTGTATTTATCTGCGCCATGTTCTCCGAGTGAGCTCTTGCTGACTCCTCAGTTAACTCTAACAACCTCCTCTTGATCTTGAGATCCTCCTCTGCATGAGCAGCCTGAGCTTTCCCCTTCAGCCGGTCCCCTCTGTGGCTGTCCAGCCTGGCCTAGACAAATGTGGAGCAGAGCAGAATTACATTACTATTGGGCAAAACATGCTAAGGCCAAAACTATGTTGTGAATTAAGCAAAAGCAACACACCTACGCACACACGCATGCATCAGTCCTAATGCCCACAACAAACGTCACTGTAGCGTACTGTAGCATATAGCTAGATAAGTTGAAATCATGAGCCTACCTGGTGCAAATGATGGCGCTGCTTCACAACTGCGGGAGGAGGACAGTCGAGGGATTCTTTTGGTGTACTTGGTTCTGAAGGCATCTCCTCTGTCAATGTCAAGGGCTACTCCGGCAGGTCACTCGTCTCGATGCCTGAAACAATGGAGTGAGTAGTGGGCGACCCACCCCTGGGGGGTATTCCAGAAAGCAGGTTTTGTGAAAACTCTGAGTTTGTTAACCCTGAGATGAGAGAAACTCTGAGTTTTCAGAGCCAGAAAGACAGGTAACTTAAACTCTGGGTCTGTTACTGCGGTAACTTGCTCTGTGACCCTAACCTGCTCACTGGCAGGTTTACCTGAAGAAACCCTGAGTCTGACGGAGCTGTCTGACGGTGGCTGTCCTTTCCCTCTCAGTCCAATCATGTTGAAGCAGAAAAAATTCACATAGTTTTACACCAGGAGGAGAATTTAGATTCATTTAGATGAGCTCTCACTCCCTGACGAGGACTGAACTGAACAGCAATCCATCATTTATATTCTCCGGCTGCACAGCGAATATCGACATCACTGACGTGCTCTCAGATCTGAACAATCCTCTTCCCTTTTTTTTAAGAAAAACAATTTTAGTCACTGTGCAGGTTAATCAATCACCATCCAGCAGCCAGAAAAAGAGAATTAACTCACATTTCATTTGGCTTTTTTTTATTTCCCACAGATCCGCCAATTGGCGAATATGCTCAACTAATTATATTCGGGGATACAGTGGTGATTGGCATGCTCCCAGGCCCGCCCCCTTACTGACAAAAACCGCCCACTAAAAAAATTAACTCGTGCATGGCCAGGGGGAATGTTTTCTGAGCGAGGAGAGGAGACTTTCCCTAGGGAGCAGTCTGCGCACCCGCAAGCAGGGGAAAGTATTGATCGGACTCTGCGCATGCTCCAGCTGTTGTTCTCCTGGCAGGCCACAATATTGCACCAGGGGGCGGTAATGCAGGATAAAAAAAAGCTTCAGAGTGCATGGAAAAGAGCTCGGGGGAAAACAATGCGCAAGCAGATGTTTGATTTGCATGTGCACGATTTATGGAAGTATTCTGTACCCATACTGATGACTCAAACAGGTCAGGCTGGGTCAGTCCAATGATGCTGCTAGCTTACATTGTTACTGTAGGATACATCCTTGTACAGTACACAGAGGCTCCCCTCCTGTGTGTGGGCATGGTTCCAGCGCTTCTATCTGACACGTCTCCAGCGTTTCACAGCAGAGAGAAGTGCTTGTTTTTCCATGATTTTGAGACCTAATTTTACATACTTGGCAATTTTTTAAATCTTTCAAATTTGGCTCAGTGGTCAATGTTTCTGTTGTGTGACAAACTCACAACACAAATGTATTTCTGCTTTACTTTGCTTTAAGCACTTTCACATAAAGTCTTAGGTGGGAGGAGGATGACACTTTGGCAGAAGAAGCATGACTACAAAATTATAAGGGACTAATACAGAGTTGGTGGGTCCATACAGAGATATTGGTCAGACCCAACATTGCAGTGTGAACCCAACAACTCTACATTAGTTACTTAATCACAGGTGGATTATACAGACATGATGGGTCTTTATTGAGATATTGGGTCTATACTGTGATGTTGGGTCTTACCCAATTTCCGTGTATAAAACCAACATTTCAGTAAAGTCCCTGGGTTTCTACTGATATATTGGGTCAGACCCAACATTGCAGTATAGACCCAACATGACTTTATTAGACCCTATTTCCCACAGTTTTCTTTCCACAAAAGGGACTAATATGGAGATTTTGGGTCTATACTGTGATGTTGGGTCTGACCCAATTTCTGTGCATGAAACCAACATTTCAGTAACAGTCCCTTTATTACAACGGGTTTGGTTTATACTGCAGATCCAACATCGCAGTATACCTTACTAGAAGACCCTACTTGCTGGTAATGTGTGTGGGAAATTAGGGATGTTGGTTGTTAGACCCAATGTCATGACCCCTTTGTCTCACACAACAGGAAGTAATTTAAGTATGACTCCAGCATTCATGAGATTATTGAAGACCACTTTCTCAGTATCTAAAGGCTAAAACACCCAACCTTTACCTTTGAGATCCTTCATTTATTAAGAATACAAAGTTGGCCAGAGAATGACTGAGACCTATTTGTCTCACACAACAGGGAAGTGATTTAAATATAAATCCGGCACTCGTGAAATTGTTGAAGACAATTTTTTCAGTGTCTAAAAGCTAAAACACCAAACTTTTACCTTTGAGACCCTTTCAAGACTTTAAACAAACATGAATTATTCTTCAAAAACGTATATGTATTCAAGAACATTTACTCTGTCCTTTAAGGACATGGCACTAGTCTTTAATCAATTAGGGACAGGTCCATACATTTCACATAAGTTTGAGTAAAGAGGTTGAGACAAACTCTGAACAAACATGAACTCATCAAGAACATATGTAGGAACTTCACTGTCCTAATGGATGTGGCTCCTGGATATCCTGTTCTCCTACATTACCTAATATGAACTGTTTTGAGGTAAAGGTTCATACAAACCGGTCTAATTTTTATGTTCACATTGAAATGAAACTTTAAGGGATGTCCAGTCCTCCCATGTGACCCACTCTGAATTTCTTTTAAGTGAAGGTTCACAGATAAACCAGTCTTATATCTATGTTAACATTGAACAAAGAACTTTAAGGGATTCTTCATCCTTGGACTTTTATTCCTCTGAAGAACATGGCTCCTAAAAGGATGAAAAAGATGTTGTTTTCTAATATATCTGTAATGTAGCAAACAGCACTAAAAGAGTTTACAGTTATATACAGCATCCTAAACAGCATGCAGTTAATCATAAAACAGAGAAATGAAGCACAGTGATGAGCACAATCACAGCAACAATAACTCCTGCTGTAATTTCAGCTGTAGTTCCATGTCCATGTCCGTCAATCACTGTTGATGGAGATGTGATTTTGAGTATAAGCTCACAGTCTTCCATACCCACAAGTACAGCAGTAGGCTCTAGATTCCCTCTCTTGATCTCATCCATGGTGTCACATGGATGATGAACCTGTGTTAGATACAAATATATGGCTCAGATGCAGATACTGGCTTGTCTGGCCTCTCCATTACGATCAAAAACATGTCTTTAATCTGTTCTCTTGCTAACTTTCTCACCTAACATTGGTACATTCCAGAATCTGCAAGCTTAAGGTCAGTGATGCATATAGAAACATCACCATCTTGGGGCTCAGGAGATGTAAAGTAGATCCTGTTCTTTAAAGGGGCATATAAATTATTATAAATGATAGTTGGAGTATACCATAGTATAAGTTTGTCATCTTCCTGCCTGTTTGGTAGCACAATATTCCACTGTATGTCCAAATTTTCCAGATACTCAGAATCAAGGGTGAACTCACAGTTAAGAGACACAAGCTGGTTCTGGGGTGAGAGTGCATAATATCATCATGGTTAAAGTCCATAGCCCGGTAAAATATCCAGGGAGACAGCAATGTTGATGCACAAGCATAATGACGTACTTGGATTGGTGAGCTGCAGATTTTTGCACTGCCAGGGTTTTCACTGTACAATATAAGGGTTACAGTTAGGGCAGGACTGTATGTGGGAACATACATGTTAAACATGGTGCAAGAAAACTGGTCGGTTACAACATATTAGACCCTCTCACACTAGTTTGGCTGAGAGAGAGAGTGAGAGACTGAGAGGTATCCTCTAAGCCCCCAGACCCCATACATACATCCTCATGAACATCATCAGAGTCACTTTCATGATGAATGAGGAATGAAAATAAAATATCTCAGAAAAAAAAGATCAAGTGTGGTTTAGGAGCTTTTTTGAAGTATTCAGGTGTCAAATGAAATCACAGATCTACTATGTGTTTCTTTTAAAATGTTAATACATGTATCTGAGGAAATATGTGTTTGAAGGTCCTTAGTCATCAAGGTCATGATAAAGCAAAGGCTCATCTAAGTCTGAAGGCAGCTGGACTGTTTGAAAATCTTGAGTGAAGTTATGAGTTTCCAGATTTAGCATCATTAGTCATATAGCTGAGTATTAAAAATATTTGAAGGGTCATGAGCTGATGTATGTAACTATAATTAAAAATATTATTTCCATGTCATATGGTATTGATTACAGGATTGTGAGATTGTTTAAAATGCCCTTTCTCCTGTGATGTAAAGACAATAAAGTCAACACATTTTTTTAAAAGTTCCACAAAATCAGGCATTTAAGCTATAACAATCACAAAAAGCCCACAAAATTCTAGGGGTATAGTATATAAATATTCTGAAGCATATTCTGTGAATAATGTAATACTTTTTTTATTGATTATGTCAAATGAGATCTATTTGACCCATGTTAAATATGGAGAGACAACTTTACAGAAAGTTGGGTTCATAATTGCCACAGCTCTATTAAAGTAGTGTGCTACTCAATAGCACTGGCATTGATGTGCGGTCAGGAGAGGCAGGGGAGGCAGAGCCTCACCTGTCATCATGGAAAAAAATGAAACATATAATAAATAAATAAAGTAAATGGTTATATTTATCAAATGGTTTGAACTATAAAATATGTTTCCATTTAACTTAAACAGTGTGGATGTCTATTATTAAAAAATCGCTGAATTTTCACATTTCCATTCAAATACGGGGAAGAGACGCACAGTGAGGCAGCAGCAAGCTGAGCCTCTCCTTGGATTGCGCAATCCCTCACAAACTGAGCTCTGCCATGCAATGAGAGCATGTCACTGTCTCTCTGTATGTCGCCAATCAAATGTTTCAAACACTTTTAATATGTGCACTCCCCTGACTTTCCATAGTTTAGCTGATGTACGGAAACGAACCATGACCTACGTGGAGCTCGCGGAGGTGCTAATTGCTCCAATTAGCATATGAATAGCAGCGTAACAACACGTTACCTTCTTTTCAAAGAAGAACATGTCCTACATCAACTCATCCCTTTTACTGCTCTCAGAAACTAGAAAAGAATATAAATGACAACAATGAATACAATAAAGCTATTAAAATCTTAAATAAGAGGAATAAAATGATATAGACTGCAGTAAAGGCTAGGATAAAAGATTAGTTAAAACAGAATAGAACAACAAAATATATGTAAAACAATTCATAAAAAGCAGATAAAAGAACAAAAGAAAGTTAGGTTTCCTAATCAAAATCAAGGCTGTAGGGCTTTGGTCTAAGTTTACATCAGATATTTCAACACTGCCATGTTCAGGAATATTAACATTGAGTTCTTTATGTAGGAAGTTCATGAGAAAGAAAAGTCCAGGAGTCAGGACAAAGGAGAGTTAAGGAGGAATAAGGAATAGTTCTCACAAAATGCATAGTTGTATCTCACTAGTCAGTGGGCCAGTATTGGTTTAGTAATTTCATAATCATTCCGTTTTTGACTATTTTTGATTTTGCCATTATATTTCACCTTAAAAACTATTTACTTGGTGTCATTACTTTCAGCACAACCTCACATGTGTGTGACTGTACAGTTATTTTTTATTTTGACATACTGTATTAACACTATGGACCTAAAATCACAAAAAAACTAAAAACTAAAACATAAAATCCGAGTAGAAAAAGTTACATTGTTTTACTGTGAAAACCACAAATGTGTTTAACAAACCTTTTTTTATTACTTATAATGCACATATAAATAGTTGTTTGCTAAATATGTGCATACATTTTAAAAATTTACAAAGTTATATGTATCTATTTACATTCAAATGCAGGCAATGCTCAGGCCTGCCTGAGCTCCTTCCAGCTGAATGAAGAGCTGCACTGCCTGCTCCACATTCAGCATCTCCTCACTGTTTTGACTCATTAACCAAAAAACTGACTCCACTACACACAAAACACCACATAACACACTAACTATACACTCCAAACATGCTAAATGGCAACTATCAATATCGCTGGCTGTCTCTACACCAACCATTGTTGCCTGTCATTCATCCACCTCCGTCCCTCCCACAACTTCCTGTTCCTCAACAACCAAACTTGTTGCTTGCGGACACTTTCGTGACAAAAGCCCCTTTTTACCATTTCTTCCTGCACTAGACACAAAGCAAACATGACAGCAATGTTCGCAAAAAAGTGGACATTAGTTACCCTAAGTCTGGTTTTGGACCTACCGGTGCGTCCGTCCACTCGGGAGGTGGGCCATGTGGCCTAGCGGCTAGCAGCTAGCTACACATGAACATCCACAGATTCCGATTCCACTTTGTTGTCCACACGTCTCCGGATCTCCTCAGACCCGAACAGATTCGGTCCGGACTCGTTTAGTCTCATTAATCCACAACAGTCAGTTTAGATGCACAGAACAGAACGGGACTGAACCGCCGGCAAAATCCCGGTCCAGCTCGCACCACTTCAGGTCTAAATCCGCTTGTTTCTTAAGGTATGTCGTGGGTTTGAGCTCTGCAGTGATTGGTTCTGTTGCACACGTGACTGTGTTGGCTCCGGTGGACAATGCTCTCAGAATTGGTAAAGCATTTATGTAATAATTTATTAACGGTATCATTGTAGTCCAAACAAATGCGACTTGGCACACCCTTTAACCAAGCAGCAGCCATGTTGAAACTCTCAGGTCAGTCTGATCCTGATCTGCAGAGATATTTGAGGAACAGAGAGACACACACACACACACACACACACACACACACACACACAGATGCCTTGCTTTTATAGAGAGATGTAGCCCAACACCACATATTACCTCATCGTTTCATTTCATTAACAAATAGATGTAAATTAAAATACTGATTAACAAACGTCTCTTTAGTTCAGGCAAAAAATAATCATCATTTAAAATGTAAAAAGGTCAACCATTGAAAAATGTGTACAGAAATTGTTCATAAATGATGTGCAAATGGGTGAGTACTCGCTCAAGTTGGCACAGTGTTAAAGTGAAACGCTCGCCAAAAAGCAATCGAGGCTTTATTTGTGATTGAAAATGAGTCAAACCTTCATGTAAAAGCATAATTATGACAAAAGAGGCACTTTTAAGATTTATCATAGTTTCTTTTTGGGCAAGCTAATTTTCAACGGAGTGCAGGGGCACTTTAGCGCTAGCCTCAAAATAGCTATTTTTAAAAAATAAGAAGGCTCGACACAACATAAAATTTGGTCTCTACACATGAGCACAAGCACTGAGAACATTGTTTATGTACAGAAAGTTTACTAAAAAGAAGGTTTTTGGACAACCAACGTTAGCAATTTTACTTTGGGGCACCGCCGTCATGGCAGACAAAAAGTGTCGATGGGTAAGTGCCCGTAGCACTCCTATTGAAAATTAGCTTGCCCAAAAATGAAACTACATTAATCTTAAAAGTGCATCTTTTGTCATAATTATGCTTTTACATGAAGGTTTCACTCATATGGAAGGTTTCACAAACAAAGCCTTGGTTGCTTTTTGGAAAGAGTTTCACTTAAAAAAAATAGCCAATCTGAATTTAGCATCTGATCTCCAAAGTGTCCCGCTGGTTTGACTTTGTGGCACATTTGTAATGCCAGCTTGAGCGAGTACTCTCCATCCCTGTGGCAGCATCGCAGTTACGTGCGTCTCCAAGTCCATTCAAGTCCAGCAGGCTCTGCAGGTGTTTAATATAGTAAATAGCCGCCCACAGTGTCTCCACCTTGTTGAGTCGTTTGTCTTTCAGCTCCTGTGGCAGATGCTCTCTGAGCCACGCATAGCCTTCACTTACGCAGTGCACTCTCTTCCGCTCTCGTTCGTTCCTTTTGCAGATGAATGCCTGCTGGAAGGAGTAATCACACACCCCAGGGGTCCGTGAAAAGGGAAATAGCAGAACAGTGTGTTGGGTAATCATCCGTAGAGGGCTCTGGTGTTATCCATGAAGATGCCTTAATAACGCGTGGCCTCAACTTAATTTTCTCGTTCCCATGCCTTAGTAACATGTGGCCACGACTTAACGCGCAATAATATTTTTTTTTACCAATGTCAGCGGAGGGGCTCCATACTTGATAAACCTTATTTCACCGAAATAGAGCTCAATCCACTTCATTGTGCAAAAAGTTGCTTATTTTGCCGAGAAAAAGATCAAAATTGCTATAAGTGACTTTTAATCAAAAATGAATTAAAAAACAAGTGGATGTTGTTTGCCATGAGATTGGTTTTCATTTGATTTGGATTGGATTTCATGATTGCAAAACGTTTTTCCAATGAGTTTTCTATCAAGGAAAGTTTGATGTTGAATACATGTTATGGCAAACATGATTTCAACTGTATGTCAAGTCATTTTTGGTCAAAACTCTGCTTCACTATTCAAAAATAAGCTTATTTCTCTGCAAAATGCTTGAAATTGTCATAAGTGAAATCTGACCTTATTAAATTAAGAACAAAAAGGCAAGGTCAAAGCTTACTGTTTGAAGAATTTTTGAAGTTGGATAGATATTATGGCAAACATGGTTTAACTTTGTCTTTAATTCATTTTTGGTCAAAAGTCACTTATGGCCATTTTGAGCTTTTCTCAGCGAAATAAGATGGTTAATTGAAGCGTTGGACTAAGGTCCAAGATGGTGGATCAGACTGTGGAGTTCTGGGAAACTGAGTTCAGTTCAGAGTCCATTTTGAAATCCACAATAAACGACTTCATTTATGCATCTCAAGATATGGATCAGACAACCAGAAGGATTGGAGTGAGTGTGAGGACTGTGTGGGAGGAGTTTAAAGAGGTGTTTTTCTCAGGGTTTGTGCAGCAGGGATGGAAAGGCACTTACACTGCCATTTTCAAGGCAAGGTCAGCTGAGAGGCAGGAGGGCTGATCAATCATGATTCAGCAGACTTGATGAACTGCAGAGGAAGAAGTTGGTGCAGTAGGGGCTTGAGGTCACGAACAGGAACAGGTTCTGCTGAACCATCTGAAGAGTGCAGAAGGAGAGGCATTGCTTTGTCTACTACATGTACATTACATGTGATAGCTGGCTCAGAGAAAGGCAGCTAAGGGCTCTCACCCCTTTGTCAGAGTGTCACCTGGATCATGGAAGGAGTGCTGCTTCCACAGACTGAAGGGCTCACACCCTGTTGTCCAGGCTCCTTCAAGGTGGTTGATGGACCTTTTGCCAAAGAACAAAGGGCTCTCACCACTTTGTCTGGACTCATCCACAGTTATGTATGGGTTGAGTCTTCTACTGAATGAAGGTCTCTCACCTCTTCCTCCGAGCTTCTCCCAGATCATGGAAGGAATGTTTCCACGAAATGAAGGTTTCTCACAACCAGTTCCTTGGTGTTTGTTTTCCACAGTAGTCCTGTACTCATCATCAGCTGATCTGAACTGTAGGGGTTCCAAAAGTGGTTGACCAAGAGCTGGAGCTGCTCCTAGCCTCTCCTCAGGGTTCAGGTTGGGAGATCAGTGCCACAGGTCTGTAGTCCTTGGAGCCACAGGGACATGGCGTCTTCAGCACAAAGACCAGACAGGACGTCTTCAGCATCACAGGCACCCTCTGTGGACTCAGGCTCATGCTGTAGACATGGTGAAGTACTCCACATAGCTGGGGGGCACAGGCTTTGAGCATCCTGGGGCTGACACCATCAGGACCAGCAGCCTTGCCCGAGTGGAGTCTCACCAGCTGTCTCCTAAAATGGTCAGCTGTGATGCTTACTGTAGAGGTGACAGGAGGGCAAGTAGACGTGGGGATGGATCTCACAGGAAGATGAAGGATTATATGAATATTTAATACCCCATGTTCTCACTACATACTCAAAAAATACAGCAGCAAGACTTTTTGCCCAACAGCTATATAGATATTATTACACGGCTCTTCTTAATGCTGTAGAATGCTCCATTCACTTGAATGGGCCTTCCCAACATTTGGTGGTCAATTATTTTCATATAATAAACGTTGCTAAGCATATTTGACCGCTGTGAAATAGTGGTCTTTGTGCCTCTGATTCACGTATTTTGTAGAACTCCAGGCTCTAGAATCTTTGCTTAGCAAGTAGTCCGGTCACTTTTCATCCCAGCGTATTTGGTCGCAAAGCATCGTTCACTGATCTGTAACACTTAACCTACTTTATATCAGAAAAAGTGTACTCCTAGGCCACTAGTATGATTGAGTTTCAAATTAACTTTATTATTTTTGGAAAAGACAGTGATTTCAACTCTTGGCTAAAGGCAGAGTTGTCGGCACTAGTCAAGAAAAGAAAAACAGAGGAAAGCGGCGAAGAGGGAGAAGCGAAACGGGCACAAAGTTTTGGATGACAGAGACATTGATAGAATAGATGAAGGTCGACAGGAACTGAACACCAAAAAGAGCGTGGTATTATGGGCCATGTCAGTTTTAAAAGACTGGGTAGTGGAGAAGAACATGTCATCAGACTTGTTTAACTGTAGTGCAGAGTCTCTAAATAAGGTGCTACGATCATTTTATCCTTCAGTGCAAAATGTTACTCGATTGCAAGCTACATTGCTATTAGGTTGGGGATATCTCGTCACTTCTCAACATTTAACATCATGAACTGTAGCATGTTCAAGTTGAGCAATGATGTATTTAAATCCGTCATCAAAGACTGATGGAAAAAAGGCAAAGACACCAACCAGCATCAACCCCCCCCCCCTATCTTGGTGACAGACCTACAGATGCTCATCAACTTTGAGGTCTGACAACCAAAATTGCCCCGCTGCCAGTTTTGAAAAGCACATTTCCCTTTGCCCCCCTAACGCTGACGCATTCTACCTGCACCTCCTGGGGCAAATGCTGTCCAAGATCAGCCAGGCAGCAGGCCTTTCAAGGAAGTACACAAACCACAGTCTGTGCAGCACCACTGTGCAACTGCTGTCCCAGGCTGGTCTGGAGAGTCGGGAGATAATGTCTGTGACTGGGCACAGATGGGAAGGCAGTCTGAGCTGCTGGACTCCATCCCTGACAGACAGGGAAAAGTGGAGCAGAGTCCTGTCCTCTCATCCCGACAGTAGCAGATCTGGTAGGTTCTAGTCACATAGCCTAATATTAACAATTTGAAATGTCAAAACATTTTTTGCCTGACATGATCGTTTTTCTCAGGTGTGTCCATGGCAGCACCCTCACCCCCACCCCTGCCCCAGAAATCAGGGATGAAGACAGAAAGATCTCCTTCAATATCCCAAAAGAGGCTCCATTCTACTTGTCAAATTTTATGATTAATCGCAATGTACATTTCAATATGCATAAATGAATGCATAAATTTCAGCGGATGGCTGATCAGCTGTGTTCTATAGAATGTTCTGTTCAACATCTTTGTTGTCAGTTTGGATAACTAATAGGCAGGCTTGAGAAGCGGTCCAGTAGTCGCACTTGGGGATTGACACTTTTTGTCTGCCATGACAGCAGCGCACCGGAAGTGCAGCAGCAACCGTGAGTCATTCAAAAAACCTTCTTTTTAGTAAACTCTGTGTACACAAATAATGTTCTCAATGCTGGTATTCATGTGCAGAGATCCTGGTGATACTACGAGCAAAGTTTCATGTTGTGTCGAGCCTTCGTTTTAAAAATTCTAAAAAAAAATTTTTTAAAAATCTAGCCTAAGAGTGCCCCTGTAAATCTTAAAAGTGTCTCTTTCATCGTAATTATGCTTTTACATGAAGTTTTTACTCATTCAATTGCAAAAAAAGCCTCAGTTGCTTTTTGGAGAGAGTTTCACTTTAATAGAGCAAATGATACTGAACTGCTAACAAATGTGGTTACAATATTAGGACTACTAGCTTTCTGAAATTTGTTTAAGAGAAATTGTTCTTGTAATCAGTAAAGTGGGCACAGTAATAAAAAAGGGTATATGAGAGTCATATTTAGGAAAATACTCATTAAAGGTACACTATGTCTATAAACGAACAGATACAGAGCTCTTCACAAAGGCTAACTTGAGCTTTAGATGTACCTTAAAGCCATTGATTAAAATGAAACTCTAACCAAAATGCAACCTAGGCTTTTTTTGTGAATGTATACGAGTCAAACCTTCGTGTAAAAACATAATTACGATGACTTTTAAGATTTACCTTATTTTTGTTTCCTGCTCAAACTCATTTTCAGTGGGAGTGCTTGGGGCAGTTTTACGCTAGCATCAAAATCACTATTTGTAAAACACTAAGAAGAATTGACACAACATGAAACTTTGCTCGTAGTATCACCAGGGCATCTACACATAGCTCAACTGAACCAAATACCCACTCTACCCAGACGTGTCGATCCCTGAGTACGTCTGGGCTGCCATGACGATGGCTAGAGGAAGAAGCTAGTGCTAGCGTGAGTTGTTAAAAAATGAATGTTCTGTTCAACGTCTTTGTTGTCAGTTTGGATAACTAATAGGCAGGCTTGAGAAGCGGTCCAGTAGTCACACTTGGGGATTGACACTTTTTGTCTGCCATGACAGCAGCTCGCCGGAAGTGCAGCAGCAACCGTGAGTCATTCAAAAAACCTTCTTTATAGTAAACTCCGTGTACACGAACAATGTTCTCAATGCTCATGTTCATGTGTAGAGACCCTGGTAATACTATGAGCAAAGTTGCATGTTGTGTCGAGCCTTCTTAGTGTTTTAGAAATAGCAATTGTGATGTTAGCATAAAAGTGCCCCATGCTCCAATTGAAAATGAGTTTGGGCCAAAAACGAAAATATGGTGAATCTTAAAAGTCCCTTTTTTGTCATAATTATGCTTTCGGCGACTCATTTACATTCACAAATAAAGCCTTGGTTGTTTTTTGGTGAGAGTTTCACTATATGTATTATCTATCAAAGTAACTCATTACATGTGAATTACTTTTCAAATAACACTTGAAAATGTGTATCAGCTTTATTTAACAGACTAAGTTGTTTGTTTATTCACGCATTAACTTAACATCATAAAATACTTTCATCAAATCATAAACTTTAAATAGAACTTATTGTATTGAATTTTATGGCAATTTTACATGTAACTGATACAAAAAGTAGACGTTTTGAGGATAGGCTGAAAAAAGTGACAAAGCACACCTTCAGATAATTTAAAATCTTTATGGAAACTGCAATAAAAATGCACATGGTCAGAAATAAGGACTGCAAACCTTTCAGTCAAGGCTCCTTTACTGCACATAAACACTACAAATGTAGTCAATTTTGACACATGCAAATGAGGCATCAAGTAAGGTTTTAAGTTTACACAGACTAAATTCAGTTGTGGCAGACAAAAAGTACATATAATCCTTCTTCTGATTTTAGCAATAACTTCATATCAAAATATAAAATATAAAATAAAATAAAATGAAAATATGTCTTACCTCTCAAAAAAAGCTTTAGTGCAAATGAGACAGAATTCTGTGAGTATTATTCTTTCCGTGAGTCCAGAGAACAGAACATCAGCAATCTGATTATGTTTACCTTGATTTCTTCCAGTTTATGTTTAAAATACCTTTAGAAAGGTTTTCAAGACATAACATAACACAACACATTGTATTTGATTTTTTTTCCTTTAAGGTGTTATTGAATTAACTAATAAATGGTTCATATGAATTAATAGGTATATAGTTTGTCGTCCCATATGTGTGTTTTATGAAAAAGGGTTATCTGACACATCATTTTGAACACAACATAAAGTGAATCCACAGTTACCCAGTGTCAATCATGATGTTCCTCTTACAGAGACTAATGAGCTGATGGGTTGTTGAGAAAGTTAATATAAACACACAGGAATGAACAGCAACTCCGCCACAATAAAAGCTCAATATTTATGAAATATATGCTGCTGTGGAATCATGAAGATAAATGTTAGTGATCAAGATGAAGGTGACCACTGCTACAACCTTTAAAATTCAAAATCCACAATTCAAAGATGAGATCAGAGCTTTGCAGTCGACATCTTTAACACAAATTATTGGAAATAAGACTTCTGACATAAGAAATGTGATGAAGTTGTTTACTTAATTGCCAGCTATAATTGCTAATTCATATAGGTGTAAATTTGAAGAATTATTAATTGTTGAAATCGTTTATCAAGAAAAACATTCAAACTTTTTCTCATATTTGAGGATTTGCTGTTTATAACTGGCATTTTTCACAAGCTTCGGATGCAACAAATGTTATTGATTAAAAAATAAACAGATTCATTTATAGATGATATTGATAATAAAACAACTTAGTCTTAAATCCCAGCCATCATCCACATTAGATTAAAATCAATATGTGATGGACCCACATTTAATTTTCTTGCACGTTTGTCCTACTCTAATTTAGACAACAATTTTTGCAGAATTTTCTACAGTCTAAAAAAATAAGAATTACGGAAGAAGAGTGAGTTTTTTTTCTCTGTATAAAACTGAAATAATACTACCAGATTATTGTGACATGTTATATATGTCACAATAATCTGGTTGGATGACAGTAAACAAATAACTTTTGACCAAGCCTTTTAAAATTGTTTTAAACAAATTAAAAATCTGCTGATCAAAATCATCACATGAAATCTACTCATCTGTGTTTCTTGCTGAAACACCATTTTGGAAAGACTTGAATACACACATGAATACTTCACCACCCTCTGTTTATTTTCTCATGTGTAGTAAAGAAATTTATAATCCAAACCTTTTATCACAAATATGACCAAGCAATTAGGAGATGCCTCACAGTTCAGACTGTTTTCATATAATATTTGTATGCATTGTACTAAAAGTACTGCACTAAAGTTTGTGTGAAATCATACAAGTCTCCAGCATCATGGTCAATCAACAGAACTACGCAAACCCTGGCAAGGGCATTTAATAGAAACAAGGTGCTTTCTAGAAATCCCAGCCTACAGCCACATGTTTTGTTACTACTTGATGAAGTATTCATTATCAGTGATTATCAGCCATAAATATATAGGTTAAAAGAGGCCAACTACTCTCAATAGTAGGTTCAGAGGCAGGATATGCTATAGAGTGATTTAATGTTTTTCTTCAGATGTTTTCAATATTTTAAAACAAGTCCCCATCTACTTCCCTTGTTTCAGAGAATGCTGTGATGCTGTTTTGCTGTGATGCTCCAGAAATGTTTTGCGGACTACAAAACTTTACCTGACTTTTCATCAGCAAGGAGGTGAGACGATAATGACTGAATTTTCATTTTTGGGTGAACTTACCATTTAATACATCAATAATTATAATGAATCTAAGTAAATAATTTTGATGTTAGTACTTTGATGTTTTGATGTTAGTCACATAAGTAAGATTTTAAATGTAGGACTTTTACTTGTACTGGTATTTTCACACCGTGGTAGTGCAATTTTACTGAAGTAAAAGATCTGAGTACTTCCTCCATAATTGAAAAAATACAACAGAGTAAACAATTTAAGTATTTTCCTCCAAAATATAGTGGATTGGAAGTAAAAAGGAGATGGAAATGGATGTACTCAAGTTCAGAGTAACTAATCCACAAATCATGAGAAGTAAAAGTACTCTTGTCTGGGAGTAATTGTTTGATCATATTATTTTAGTTCACATCACTGTCTGGAGAAAAAACTTCAACCAAACTGTTAAAACATACAGTGTAAGATTCTCTTTAAAGAGCAACTGGTAACATCCACCACAAGGTGGCATAGCCTGCACACCAGACTCAACATGTGCTTTAAAGCCCAGCCTACTAAACATTAATGTTGCAAATAATTTAGGTCTTGCAGTAAACAGGTTTAATTCTGAACAATATGAACATATGCTTCTACACAGTATAGTAAACTATGTTCAACAGCAAATTCAATTACTGAACAACCTGGTGGACACAGGACAGAGTGGCAGGAAGGATGAGGAGCAGACTTGAACAGGTGAGGGCGGTACAAGGGCCGGAGTGAGGGGTAGTGGGACCAAAAAGGAGATGGAAAGCAAAAATAAATCACGGGAAACATAAGACAAAAGGAGAACACTACGAAATTTTAATGATCTAGCAAAGCCTGCAGGAATGGGTACGTCAAGGGTGTTGCTACACTACACTAAAACATGACTTTTTTACTTATCACAGCATATTTGCACAGTACTTTGGCAAACTAGTAGTTCACATTAAGCTTTTTTTTTGTTTCATTTATGGCTTTGACAAAATCATGTGGGCTATTTAATCGCCACACAGCATGTCTATAGAAATAATAGATCAAAATCTCTCAAATTAAGCAAAAAATAACAAGTTTCTATACATGTAAACCAATCAGTTGTTAGATCAGGCAACAGCCAGCTGTTTCCTATCATGCCATGGGTCTTGCAGTGTAGTAATAGGTCCTTGCTAGAGAGCAACTGCAGTGCCTGGCTTCAGAAACTGTAACCGCCTCGGTCCTGTGAGAGTACTGTTGCTCAGGTGTGATGACATCAGAGTAGGTCGAGATCACGCCAGACACCACCGTTGATCGGTTCTGCTCAATCCTCACTGATAAAAGACAATAGCTTTGATTATTCATCCATCCAGTATTTTGACTGTCAGGGGTTCATGTCCCATTTAACATGAGCTTTTGTATTGCTCAGTACTTCAATAGGCCTAATTAAATCAGCTCAGTGTTAATATACAACAGACTACCACTGTGCAGTTTGTAATACAGATGTATGCCTATTCAGTCTCTCTGTTAGCAACACTGGCCACACAGTTTCTGTTAATAGAATGAAAAACTAACTAGAAATATCATCAAACAATTATCTGTGGCAGCTCATAGGGGTAACAGGCCCCCTGTTGTAGACCCAGGCTGTAGTAAAACCTTCAGAGAACCTGGGTCTGGGGTGTTTTGGTTCGGAAATCCAGTATCCAGTTACAGGGGAAACACTTCATGCGTCAGTGAGGGCCCTGCGATGAGCTGGCGACTTGTCCAGGGAATACCCTGCCCTCGCCCTGAGACAAGGCTGGGATTGGCTCCAGCAGTAACACCCCGCGACCCCTTGGAAAAGGGATAAGCGGCTACGGACAATGACATGACATGACACTTCATGCAATTTGGTTATCAGTTTGAAAGGTGTGGCGGTGTTGAATACTAAACCAAAGTAAATAAACAGCATTCCAACATATGTGTAGCATTTTGTATGCATAGACAGCATTATGAGTTTAAAAGGTACTAATTTAGCAAATTGTTTTGTTTCTTTTTGAATTGAGACTGTTGAAAAAATTGAGCCAAAGTAAAGGGTAAAATACTGTGAATATCTAAAGGGAGCATGGAAACAATATTCAGCTATACATTCAATACTGTATGACTGTTTATTTGAGTTATGGTCCCCTGGCACTGATGAAATGTTGGCTGCTGAACAAAATAACAGTGTTATAAGAGGCCACTGGTGAAACGGCAAAGAAGTCTAGAGTCTAAAAACAGTCAATGATCAATTATGGGAATTATGGGTATTAAACCTTTAATGAACAACAACACGTAAATGGAAAAATATCTACAATACATAGAGGTTGCATGTGGGATTGTCCTTACAGAGTTGTTAAGGACTTCTGGGTTATTGACTCTTCCAACCTTCATGTGGGTTGCTAAGGATCAGTGAGTCCTCATGTGAATTGTTGTTAAGCTGTCTGGGGAGATAACCCAGTACAGCATTGTGGGTAAGTAATGTCTTAGGCCGGACGCTCCAGTTTGACATAGATGGATTCCTTTAGTTCTCTTTGAAACCATCTGTCTTCTCTGGCCAAGATTTTTATATTGTTGTCCTAAAAGGAATTATCTGATATGAGGAAACCCATGTAAACCAGACAAGACAGATGGTTTGAATAAGGAGTGGCCTAAGACATAACTTATCACCAGCATACAATGCTGTACTGCATTCCCTTCCCAGACAGCTTAACAACCATTCACACCTGGGCTCACCTAGACTTAGCAACCCACATGAAGACCAGTTGGGTCAATGAACCACAAGTGGCCCTTATGACTCAAAACTCTGTTTTGAAAATGCTTGAAAAAGTGTTAAAAATTGGGAATTTTTAACATTCAGCAAATCATTTTCAATAGGGACATTTTTAACAGCAAACACTGACATTTTTGGAGTACGAAAGTATGAAAGATATCAATGAGAAATAAGATTTAAAGAATTAAAATGTTCCTTTATCGATCCCCATGGGAGAAATGTGCAGGTAACACAGCTGTACAGAGGGAAATAAGTAGCAGCACAAGAGTGAGTCTCAACAATAGAAGAGACATTAAGAGATATTGGAAAGAATAAAATAACAATTTGACTAAAAATATAATAAAAACAGTAACAGTAACTGTCCTTGTATGTACATAACTTGTGCAAAATATAATAAATATAATAAATGTGCCTGTGCAATATGGAGGGTTCCTGAGAAAATAAATAACAACAAAAGAAAAAACAATAGCAAAGGAAGAAAAAACAATCAGTCTTTATGTGACAGACTGAGTCCTTAATCAGTGGTGAAAGGAGGTGTTGCAAGCTGTGGTGGTGATGTTGAGTTGTCTGATTGCTGATGGTATGGTATGAGAGAGCCCCACAAGTGCTTCGAGGCACATGGTTGGATGAGTCTGTGGCTGAACGTGCTCCCGGGTTACCTCAGCTCGGCATAGATACGATAAGAGTGTTTCCATTATAGCTTGCAGCTTTCTTCTCATCCTCTTCCCTGTCTTCGCCTCCACACTGTCCTGTTTCACCTCAACCACACACTTGGCTTTCCTCACCAGTTTGTCCAGCTTGATGGCACCAACACTCCAAATGACACCTCCCCAACACACTGCTGCAGAGAATATGACACTGGCTACTGCAGAGTGGTAGAACATTCGTAGCGGCACACATTTAAAGACCTGAGCCTCCTCAGAAAGAAAACCCTGCTATGTCCCTTCCTGTAGACAGCCTCAGTGTTGTCTGACTACCTGCAGTGTCATTCTAACTGCAATAATCTCTTACTGAACTCAGTATTTTGATGTATGCATGGAGTTTCTACTTTGAAAAATGTGGAAGGAGGTAGGTGCCAGAAGAAGTGTCAGAAATACTTTTTAGAAGAGTATATGTTGTGAATGATGACTCAGCATTGATAGAAATTATTTAAAAAAAAACTGATGAGAACATTTTTAAGGGAAACTCCAGTGTTGATTAGCTATAAATGAGGAGAGGGAGTAAACCTCACAGCACAGATGTTGGTCATCAATCAAGGAGATAAGCAGTCATTCAGCTTCAAAATTACTTTAAAATCCACTAGCGATGCAGTCTGTGAGAGAACTGAAGACACTCTTCAACCCTGATGTGATTATTTTTCAACTAACTGCTGTTCTCTAGCCATGCTGCAATCTTGGAGAAAAGAGAGAAACTTTAGAAATCTCTCCAACAAATGCTGAGTACAATTTTGTATGAACATTTCATCCTGAATGTATTTTTGCTTTCCAATTTGAATAGAGACTTTATGGAACATCTGTACTGCGGATCTCTGTTTAAAAGGTTGCTTTCATTACACTATCAAAGCTATAGCTATGGATCTGAGAGGGGGGTGGATGTGAAAAAGTAATGTAGGTGCTATTACTAGACATGTTACACTCAAAAAGTGAGTGTCACAGAAGACCTTTAAATCTGTACACAAGTATAGAATAGGTAATAATTTAGTGTATAAACACTTACAAACAATGCACAATAATAAGTTGGTAAGTTGCTGTGGTTCCACATTAGTTTTGACTAATGTCTTCATGTCAATGGCTTGCAGTGTTGGGGCCCCTCCCTTTTAAAGTAAGGACTGACACATGCCTAAATGGCTCTGTGTTGACTGTCTTGCTGTGGACCATCCATGAGAGGTTGATGGATCTGCAGCAAGCTACATTTTGGTATGTATGAATAATATCTTTTTCAACTGTCAACCCCCACCCCTTTTTTAAAAAAACGCTTGTACCCCCATTTTTTTGTCTCTGATGATCTATGGTAAACTTGAGTGTCATCAAAGACTCCTTTGATATAAAATGTATTTTTATTATTACTGTTATTATTAATATGTAAGGTGTTATCATCTAAAATGGTCATATAATTAAAAATAATACACCTGTATTTAACCAGTGCTATTACATTTTCACATATTAATTGTAACATATATAATTAGAGTTTAATGTTGGAAAGTTCAACCAATTTCTTCTTTTGTATGAGGAAATCCCCTCTTGATTAAAACTAATTTAAGAAACGTCAATCTTGTTGCCTTCAAACCAAAGAAAATGGTCCTTACTCAGTTCAGTTCACTTAAAATTGTCCCTGTGGAGCAATTAAAGACGCAGGTAAAGAAGTACACGTAACAAGGACCACAATACAGGAGCAGGATACAGACTATCACATTTTTTCTGTAGCTCCTGTTTCAGCTCCGCATGTATCCCTCAGAGTGAACAGGGCAACAGTACATAATAACTCAATAACAAATAAGTAATATGGTCAATGTTATTATTTTTGTGCTATTGATTTTCTTGAAATATGTGGGGAAGGTCAATAGTGAACAAATGTCTTCGTCTTCTCCTCCATGCTCACTGTTCTCCATCCAACAAAGCAGCACATGTGATCGGATGTGATACAATGAAATGCTTCTACGCTCAGTCCTTATCTGAAAAGTCAGGGAGCGCTTGTATTTTACGCCGGGACGCCAAGATTCAAAAATTGAACCAAGCCGCTGAAAACCAAATTGTAGATAGCGTGATGGAAATCGACTCCGCCTGCTCGGAAGTTATTCGGCATACGTTGGTTTGACTCAGAAGTGTAACCAAAAGTGGAATTTGAAAGAACCCACAACGTCGACCTACGCCATTGGCTGTTGGTAGACAACGTTCAGTTTTTCAATGAGCCGCCATATTAGGAAGCCAAACCCCTCTTTCATTCGGCAAGGGAACGACAGGATATAGTTCCAGCATAGTTTAAGGAGGTGGTGGTACTTGCTGAGCACTTCACTTTCTGTTATTGGATCTGTGCAAGCAGTATCTGGGTTTGGTGTGTTTACTTTCTTTCACAAGGGTTATTTAGCTTCTCTCCCACAATGGCGACCGCGACTGCAACTCCGACCGGCCAAAGAAGCACGTGCGGCGGCGGCACACCGTTGAGCCCAACCAGGATATCCAGGCTGCAGGAGAAACAACAGCTCAGGGACCTCAACGACCGCCTAGCCGTTTACATCGACAAAGTCCGCAGTTTAGAGTCTGAAAACGACATACTACATCTGCAAATTGATGAGAAAGAAGAAGTGAGGAGCCGGGAGGTAACCGGGCTGAAAGCCCTGTATGAGACTGAGCTAGCCGATGCCAGAAGGTGTTTGGATGATTCCTCAAAGGAGCGGGCCTGGCTGCAGATTGAGCTGGGAAAGATCAAATTTGACCATGAGCAGCTTCAACACAAGTAAGCTTTTAAGAATTATAGCGTGTAACGCAGTCTAATACGAACATGAACTCTTAACGATTAGCTGTAGACTTTGTGCTGACTTTGATTTTCGAGCCATTTTTGCAACATTACGCACGCAGGTCTGGTTGGTGTTACGGTTACGTTTTCTTGTCTGGTGTAAGCGTCACTTAAACCGGGCCGTAAGAAAAGTTTCTGTCACTTTCCTAGTTCGTTAAACTGCAACAAATTACAATCTACACACATTAAAAATGGAAGAGTAATTGGCTAAATTTTGAATTGATTGACAGTGGCAATTACCGCCCACCATTGTCTGTGTTGCTGAAAGAGTATCAGTGAAATTGGCCTTAAAAATGCAGACTCAGATGTCTATTGCTGAATGAATAATCGTGTGTGTGTGTGTGTATATATGTATATATGTGTATATGTATGTATGTATGTATGTATGTATGTATGTATGTATGTATGTATGTATGTATGTATGTATGTATATATATATATATATATATATATATATATATATATATATATATATATATATATATATATATATATATATATATATATAACACACAAGTGTATTGGAGTATTGTGTATCTTGAATATGAAATATGTCAGACACACGTTAACGACATGATTTTAATATCCAGATTGTATTTATCGAAATATGGGTTTGTAGTCCTTTTTGTTTGCACAAAGCCCCCATACAAAGCGTGTCTGTGTGTGCAGCAATTGTTACTCTCAACTATTGACATTAAGTGCATGAATTGAGCATGTGAAGTATTTATTCTGAAAGTTTGGGGATTCAGTGCTTTTTCAGAAACATGATGCTTTGGCGATCAGGTGTGCAACTGATTTTTAAAAAGTTTTTAGACAAATGTGGCTGTGTCTCACCATAATAAACACAAAGCAGTGGGGTCTTGAGCCCCATTAAGTTGGAACCGACAGCTGTGGTGTGTTTTCTTTCTTTCATTTTTGTTTTTTTTAGCTGGGTGTAAAACAAACTAGCTGAAAGCAACTTTGAGCTCCCCAATATCTGAAATCCCACAGAATGGTCATGACAGTGTTGCAGAGCTCTGCACTCTTTGCAAAAAAAAAGTAGCATAAGCACTCTATGAAGAGTAAGAGAGCTGTTGTGCATTGTTGAACAGACCAAGTACTATGTCAAGCTCTCTGACAGTAAAACAGGTGGTAGTGACAGCTGGCCAGTTGACATGACCCATTAGTCCAGTTTATTTCAATTTCTAAAGCTCCAGTGTATCAAATTTGGGGCAGAAATAAAATGTTATTTTAACAAAAATAGAATATGCTAATGTTTTAATTTATAAAATAATCTGAAACTAAAAATCATTGTGTTTTCGTTATCTTGGAATGAGCTTTTTATATGTTCAGAGGAAGCAGGTCCTCTTCCAAGAAGTGGAACATTTTGCACCACCATGTGGATACAGTTTCCACAAAGCAAAGCACACAAAACAATAAAGTGAGTAGTAATTATGTAATCAGAAATGAGTACTGCAAAAACAATTGCACCGCAATTTATTTCAGTGTGGGAGTGTCATTCCATGGCCCGTTTGTGCGAACAACTGCCAATCCAGAAGGTGGCAGTGATGCTCCTAAAAGCAGATTGCCAACCACAATGAACCAGCAGAGAAGAAGCTGCTATTTTGGTCTTTTACTGGCATACTGATCCTACAGTGATTGTATGTCCACATCAACTGGATACTACTACTACTACTACTACTACTACTACTACTACTACTGATTAGGGCCCGAGCAGGGAACCTGCAAGGACCCTATTGTTTTTCAAATGATTCATTTTTTTGTTTGTTTGTTTTTTACATTTTTTTTTTTCTTTGGACAAAATGATTGCATTTTTCACTACCTGGACATACCCCAAAAGTCACCAAATTTGGAATATAAGTCGCAACTGGCGAAATATTTTATAATCTATTGTTGTCCTGAATTTCCACCACTAGGCGGCGCTGTTATTAAGGAAAGTGCATTTTGGCTAATAACTCCCATATACTTTGTCGCACATTCAAAACCTTATATCCATGCGTTCAGTGAATTGTGGTGAGTGTCATGGTATAGGCCACGCCCATTCCCACCCACCCTTTTTTCCGCTACATCGCAAAATGTTGAAAACCTACCTTTTCATACTCCTCCCAGGCGATTTCACCAATTTGCACGACACTTGGCACACAGCATCTGTGGACCCTCCTGACAAAAAAGTTATCAAAAGATTTGTAATAGAAAATTTGTTTTTTAAGTTATTAAATAATAACTTCCTGCAGATTTGGTTCAAAACAGGAAGTGTTGCATATCTCAACAATGGTGTGTTTGGCTGACATGAAACGTAGGATACTACTTTAACATGAGGCCCTGAGGGTCTCTGCAAAATTTTAGGCGATGACCACAAGGTGGCGCCCTTTAAATTTAAATATTTTATATCTCCACATCGATTACGCAGATTGACTTGAAACTTTGTATAATCATTGTCACTGCACTATCTGTCAAAGGACTTACCAATCTGCCACTAGGTAGCGCCCTGATGCCAGTTTAAAATTATATTTGGCCCTGTGCCCACACAATAACACTTATGGAAATGAAATTCATAGGGATGGTATAGACTAGCCCCTGCAACTTACACACCAAATATGACCAGCAGGTGGCGCTGTTTTCCACATGAAAGCGTTTTTGGCCCATAACTCACACATAATGTGTCACACATCCTTATATCTACATGTTCCCTCAATTCAGCTGAATTATTTGGTGTAGGCCACGCCCACTTTTGGGTTAACTTTCCATTCGCAAAATCGCGACAAATGAAATGGTATTCAGTTTATAATAATCTTCTACGGTTTTCAAATCATCATGGTTTTAGTTTTAAGGATTTTTAGAGTGTAGAGCAGCTGGAAGAACTGGAGAAGAAATTCTCCTCAGCTTGATTTGGATCCCACATCTTTTACTTCACATAGACACTATATACAAAGAAATGTAGGACATCCTGTTGGCTTTCAGCTGATGGTCCTATTTCAGATGTAGGACTTACACTTTTGACTGTAGAAGTCCTAGAGTGACAAGCACTCCAGCAGCTCCCCCGTAAGGCACAATGTTAATTTTGAGCCTAGGTTTCTGGAGGAGAGCAGACAGTACTTATTTTGTCTCTCGCTCTGCCGCCCTCAATTTTCACTCTCCAGAAATAAAAAATGACATCACAGATTTCACCAATGTCTCCTGTTACTCAATATATAAATATTTTGGTGATAATCATGACATTTTTTTCTGAAACTGTTCACCTTTTAAAGCTCTTTCAGCCCTCTTACTTTTTAGCTTTCATCATGCAGCACACCCGATTAGTTAATCAGTTCTTCTCTGATCTGGCTGTATTCTCTTGATGTTTTTCAAGATCTCCCAAGAGCACCAGTGTGATTGATAGAGTGGTGGCGCACAGACTCCCAAGAGCAAGCACAGTAAGATGGAACTTCCATCTCTGTGCCGTGAACACTGTGTTTGAGCACGAATGTGACATCATCCAGTGTCTTGAATTCATCAGGGGAGTTTGAGCCTACCACTCTGCGGGAAGCTTGAGGGTTTGTGCGGCTACTGGATGATACTTTGAGCTTCTTCCTTAAACTATTTCATTGCATTATGCCTTGTGTGAACATTTTCTTCAGCCAGCTCGAGCAGTGGACCATCAACTCAGTCTTTGTCCGGGTAATGATGCAGCAGTACATGCACTTTTTCTGACCTCAGCATACATTATTTAATATTAGCGGGAGCAGGCCACCAAATTATAAAGGACCAGCTTCTTCATCACAAGGCATTGCGTGTAGAAGCCCTGACGGCAGTATGCCCCAAGGTGCGTGGACTGCGAGGGCCCTTTCAACACTGCTTGCAGTTTTTATTATTATTATTATTATTATTATTATAACAACAATAATAATAATGATGATAATGGTAATAAACATATTATAGTTGGTTTTTAAACTGATGCACAAGACCAAACTAATTTCAAGTAAAACAAAACGTTACACAGAGAATGGTCCATTTTTCCCATTGTAGCATTTAGCCATACTGCCAATATGCCAACCACTGACTTGTCTTACTCTGATCTGATCTGCGGGCCATGCCTTTGACATAGAAATTGCAGTGTAGTATGCTGTTGTAAGTTGACTGCATCGGCATGAAAAAATGTGTTTTCAGCTGGTGCACGAAGCCAAATACAGTGACTACATGTGAAACATAACTTTAAACTTCATTGTGCTTTTGGTCATTCACGCTAAACTGCCACAAAGCTGGAAACACCAGTTCTACCAGTGGTTCCAGAAGTTAGTTTACGGGCCAGGGTGTTACTGAGAATGGTTGTGCCTCCCAGCATGTTTCTCAGTAAAATGTGAGAAAGAAGATAGACCACAGTACATTCCATGCATAGTTTGTCCACTTTAGCAGCAGTCCCACTCGCTCATCGTAACCCTGAGGCCCACCATGAGAAACTAATTGATCTCTGTCCCAACAGAACTCCTCCAAAAACTAATTTACTCACAAACCCATTGAAACTGTACCACTGTTGACTTAACAACAGACTCAGAGCTGGGAAATGGGTGTGCAACGTGTTGTAAAGTGAAATACATGGCTTTTATCTATATTTGTCAATGTTCTTAAAAGTAGTAATTTTAAAGACAGTTATTTGTAATAATCACTGGCAATGTACTTTCTACTATTTCCACTACATTTAGAAAGTTTACAGTTGAGGCCTAAAGTTGAAGAGATGTATGTATGTATGTATGTATGTATGTATGTATGTATGTAAATACATATTTACATATAGCTGCACATTGCAGTTACAAAAACAAGCCACTAGAAAGTAGGTACCCTCTATGACTTCTCTACTTTTGTTTAGTTAATTCCACTTAACTGGTGAACAAGTTATTGTTACATTTATATTGTTAATAATTTATTTAAATTTGACAGTAAGGCCTTAGTGTGGTATATTGCAAATGTATAATGGGGATTATATCACTCATGACACCATGTGTACCATCTTTTGAAATAAGAATTTAAAAATGAAATGAGTTGTTAAGTATCCTAGACTAGTCTAGATATGGCATAGTCATCTGTGCTAAAAGGGAAAAAACTGAAAATCATGAAGAATTGAATCAAATCATGAAAATTGAATATCAAATGTAGGATTTGGAGAATCGTGACACCTCTGTTTTAAATACTGTTTTAAACACCGACTACATTGCAAAGTCCATGTTGTGGCCAAATATAACAATGGTGACCACACCAGGACATCTCTCACCCCTAGTATACTGTGCTATGAAAATTGACAGTTACCACACCATTTGCTTGTTAACCTTATTAACTGTTGTATTCTTATTCCTATAAGGGTCATTATAACTGCTGATGATAATAATATTTGTGTAACACCACGTCTAGTGAAACCATAATATTTTCTGAGATGTTTATCAAAATGTTAAAATCTCATGACATTGAAACTCTGGTGATGACAAATGTGATCAAACTGTCAACATATGAATGTTCACTATGCTTTTCTAAACACATAGATGCATAGTCAGCCTGTTCTCTATTAACAATACTGCACTATAGTGTGGTTATTGAACATCCACTCCTGTGTCACCCTGCCTGCTTCATCAGGTTTGGATTTAGGTCCAACACATGTCAAACCCGTATGAAGATATGCAGGAGCAAGGCATGTACTTGTCTGTTGTCTTCAGGTATTCATACTAACCTGCAGTCACTGATATCATCAGCAACTGCAGGTCATCCACATGCACTCACCATGCCTTGTTCTCTACATTTCAGCTACAATAAGAAGGATTCTGAAGCAGCCGGAGCCCAGGCAAGGCTTAAGGACTTGGAGGCTCAGCTGAACTCTAAGGAGGCCATGCTGGCTACAGCACTGTCTGAGAAGAGAAGCCTTGAGGCCACACTGGCAGACCTGCAAGTACAACTGCAGGAGGTAGGGCACTGTAGCAACATGAAATTGAGGCTTGAAATATTTTCTTTTCTAAGAACCTGTTCCATTGAACATTAGTGGAGTGATCAAGACATCAATGGTGCCTCAAAACAAATGCACAAAATATAAGTGAATATTGTCAGCTTTTATTCTGAATACCTTTTCCCCATTCCTATTTTTTTTATCTGGACCCAAAATTGATAACACATTTCTGTTTATTTAGGCATTGTTTTTGAAGCCCTGCCTGTTGTTTCTTTGTTGTCAGCTGGAAACAGGTCTTGCCCAGGCAAAGAAACACCTTGCTGATGAGATGCTCCTTCGTATAGACTTGGAAAACCGCTGCCAGAGTCTGACTGAGGAAATGGACTTCCGCAAGAGCATGCACCAAGAGGTGAGAATTTGTAATCCCCCCAGTCTTGCTGTTGCAGGATTTTGTACACTGCTTTGATCATTCTTCACTCAATGCATTTACATGACACTCAAGAAAACCGAGTTACTGGGTTAGTCTGACTATGATCAGATTTTTAAAATGCATGTATACGCCTAAATCGGACTGGATCTGATTTCTCATAGTCTGTTTAATACACCTAGATTATTTGATTGATAGTTGCATTACTCCTACATGTATACGCTCCATCAGATCGGATCAGATTTTGCGTTCTGCACAGGCTCGAGAGTTTTTACCTAGGGCCTTGAGCCGGAAGTAGAAGGACAGTGGCGGCGGCGGCTTTCCCCCAAAATAACCGCAAGCCAGAGCACCAATGTGCATCTAGTTTGTGTACTTATCATGTGCACCATTTACGAAGTGTACAAAGATGTAGCTTCTCCATGCTCTTCGTACGGCATCTTTCTTGAATGCCGAGGCAGCTGGTGACATAAAGAGGTCAGCCAGAGGTTGCTCTATTACTAGTTGATAGTAGAACAGCACCACCTAGCATACCCGTAGTGTACATGCTTCGGCCAGTAATTCCATTTTCTCACTGGCATGAATACTGGGACAGTTGCAGTTGTCTGAGTAGCATAGTCGAACTATGGCTGTAATCTGACCAAGCTGTGCATGTAAACACACTGACTGTCTTTGTCAAAAGAATTCAATCAAAATATGTAATTTTTCACCCCCCAACCCTAACCCTTCACAATGTGCTTCCAAGTTCTCCAGCCATCACAAAAGATAATAAAGTACACCAAGAAAAATTAAAAGTGTGCTGACTTGCAGGAAGTGAAGGAGGCTCGAGAGCGGTATGAGTCCCGACTGGTGGAGGTGGACTCTGGAAGGAAGCAGGAATACGAGTATAAACTGACAGAGGCCCTGGCTGACATGAGGGCTCAGAATGAGGAGCAGATCAAGATGTACAAGGACAACATGGAGAGCACCTACCTGACCAAAGTATGAACTCACACATTGTCTGCATGCACACTGTCTCAATACATATTCTGTCAGTTCTCTTTATAATCTTTCAATGTGACTGAAAGAAAAAGCTTCTGTCCACACTTGCTGTTATAGGAGTTTGGTTGGACACTTAATCAATTGTTTAAAGCTGGCTGCAGAGATTTGTTGAATTTTATTTATTTATTCATATTTTTAGAGGAGAGGAGGGGAGAGAGTAGAAGCAGCATGATGGGGAGAGATGGGAGAAGAGGAGTTGAGAGGGCTTCTTTTTATTTCTAATTGTAGGTCTATATGAGAATCCGAGTCCTACCATGGACACTTCATATCTAGGTCAATTAAAACACCTGCGATTAGAGGATGCCATCTGATAACTTCATAAATTAAAGTTATATTATTTTACACTTTGACAGGCTTGGCAGTAAGGTTTATAAGTGAAGAGGACACTGTCTTATAACTTCAAGAAAAATACAATTGGCCTTCCAAGTATATTACTGTTAACACAACTAACAGTGATGGCAGGAGCAACTTAGTTTGCAGTCAGGGTGATGGACTGTTCGTTAGCAGAGCTGCAGCATTATTATTGGTGTCCCAATCAAGCATTCATGTAGTTGGTGCCCTACAAAGTTGATATTGGACTGGCTCATCACACGCCTTAAGTAGTTTAAAGCGCGCATTGCGAATATACAAAAAATGTTTTCAAACGTATGATACCGCCACTGCTACAGATTATACTAGTAGAAACCCTGGATGGGGCTCAATCACATTCTTTCACACCAAACTGGGAAGCTCATTTCTTTATGGAGCTGACTTTGGGTAGGAGGGCACAGGCATGTTGAAAGAGGAAAGGGCCAGTTGAAAGTATGATGGAAACTGTAAATGACTAACAAGATGTGAAGTAGTAGACTTTGAAAAATATTTTGGAGATTTTATTTTTGCATATATTATCACTTAAATGACTGCATGTGTGAAATTAAATTTTCATGCATTTTTTAAAGTAGTTTTCTGCTCTGCTGTCTTCATTAACAATAGAGTTTTGTTTTGTTTTTTTTTACATTTTGGACACCACCTTTTGGAGCACACATTTGCACCACATGCTTTTATGTAATCCATCAGAAACAGAAAAAGATCAAACTAAAAACAAAAGAAGAGGAGATTTGGCAGAAAATTGAAATCAGGAAGACATAGTAGGTCAAACCACTTGTAGTACTGACAACATAATGCATTTTAAGTTAAATGTGAAAATACAGTTTAGTGCTTTGTTTAGTATTTTGAACATCTGCATAGAAATGCAAGAAATCTATGATCTGTGAAACTGCAGGTGATGCACGCAAAGAAAGCAAACATACCAGCTCTTTACTAACTTCCTGTGTGTCAGGAAGCAACTGACGCTGCTCAGTTCCTCTTTCAGTGTGTGATGAGAAAGACACAGTGTTGATGTTGCTGACTCTAGAACTATCTCTTTGTTTGCCTCTAGCTTGAGGACCTGCGTCGGTTGTCTGAGATGAACGGAGCATCTGCCAACATGGCTCGAGAGGAGCTTAAGGAGTCCACCCTGAGGATCGAAAGCCTTACTGGCCAACTGGCAGGACTGCAGAAGGAGGTTGACATTTTGTTTTACTCATTAAGCTGTTGTTTTATGAAAACTCACAATATAATATTATCATTACTTTTAATGCTAACGATTATTTTTTTAAATCAGTTATTTATTGTTGTGGACAAAATATCACTAGAATAACCAGCATGTCAGCAGCATACAACGTAGCAGCTTCGTCTTTCTCTAAATTGATCAGTGGGTTCCCAACACATCACACGCACAGACCATGGAGCGACTCCCACTCCGCCACACCAACCTGTGTGTTTATCCAAATCCTGCAGTGGCTCAATTCATCCAGTATGAATCCATCCGCCCCTAGATACTTACTCATCAAGCGCTCGAGCATGGCGGTAGTTCTGCTCACAACCTCCACATCAACACATTATGTGAATTGTTGCGTTTATGTGATCGATTACATTGATGCATCGCACTAGTCCTAATTATGTTCTTTCAATGATAAAGACATAACAGCAAAGGCGACTTATGTGCTAAGCATCATATCACAAGAAATAATCTACAATAAATCGCAATATCTCTAACTGAAGGAGAGAGAAAAACTATTGGGAAAATTAGGAAATGGTCTGTAGCTTCAGGTTGTGTGTCTGTCTGAGCCATTTGCTGAGAAGAGACAAGTTCTGGCAGCAACATGCTAAACTAAAATCTTCTCTTTGGCAGTTATCAAAAAAGACTGGTAACTAACTCTGCTGAACAAGATATTCAGGGTTGATGAGTAACAATGGTGAGGTTAACAGAAGAAACAGCAAGGCTAAGCAAACAGACATACTATGGAGAGCCTCACAGTCCCTCTAAGGCATAGCTCAGCTACAACATGGTTTTCACATTGAAACTTACACAAATGGCTATGAATGTACTTGGAGTAACTGTCAAAGCCCCAGCAGACACTCTCTGTTTCCAGCCATCCATCTGACGGTCTTTTCTGCACATAATGGCACCATAAGACGTTTTGAGTATATCAAGTGGCCCTGCCTTTTTAAATAAAAATCATCTCAGGCGGAGGTATCACGATATTTCCACTTAAGAAAAGGTTTGTGGAGTTAAAGCTGACTCCATTTACATGGGTCTGTCATACTGGCCCAAACAGAAAAGTCGAAATGAATCATAAATACTGACTTTATGAGATTAGCAGACCTGCCAGCATGTACACGGTTTGCATAGTGCGTGTACACTTTGACATCAAATACAGTAGTATGTTTTGTCACTCTGAACTACAAAAAAAGCTGGTGAAACCTTGTGAATTTGACCAATTATGCAGCAGTGCATTTGTTTAATAGGAAGAGGCAGGAGTAATATGCCAATAAGCATACAGCCTGCCAAAAAATACAAAAGAAGAGCTTAGCCTATCATAGTGCCAAATTAATTCCCCATGCCTTCACCCAAATACAAAACAAATATTCTACAGCAGGGATGACTCACAAAATGCGTAATGTCATTTCAATAGACTCACAAGAATCAACAGCGACACTCTAGACATCGATTTTATCTGCCTCATTCTTTCCTCACTCTGACTGACTGCGAAGACTGTCCTTTGATTCCTTTTTGAAAGGGTAAGAAACACAGTATTAAATGTGCCTTGGGGCTAAATTATAGCTACATTTTTAAAAATAGTGACATTAGCTCTGACATTAGGCACTTATCAGTGCTTTTTAACTTTATGTATGCTCTTCCAGTCCGTACAACTCCTCCCACTAATGCCCGTTCTGCTGTTAGTGCAAAACCTATATTAGTAAGTCAGAACTTTAAAAGTTTACCTTATTGAACAGCTGTGTTTACAGAGGAGGGATATTTCTCACAGCGCACCAGTTCTACCCAAAACTGACATGCTTCACATAATTTAAAATTTAAAGATGAACTTAAGCAAATAAAGACAACACCCTCAATGTCTTCCTCAGATATGCATTACACTGGTTATAATTTTCAATCTTACCATGATGTTATTAAAGCAAAGGTTTTCAGGTTAAACTTGCTAAATTGTTGGCTTGCTGTTTGACTTGTGTGCCATTTCAACATTAGACATTAATCTCTTTATTTATATTCAGACTCGTGGTTGGCGTGATCGTATAATGGAGCTGGAGGCAGCCTTGGTTCAAGAGAAAGACATGTGCCGCAAACTGCTGACAGATAAAGACCGCGAGTTGGCTGAGATCCAGGCTAAGATGCAGCAACAGCTGAATGAGTACGAACAGTTACTGGATGTTAAACTGGCTCTGGACATGGAGATCAACGCCTACCGCAAACTCCTGGAGGGAGAAGAAGAAAGGTGACAAAACACAAGCTTGCAATGATGTTATTTAGTTAAATTTACAATGACGCTGACCTCTAAGTGATCTGGACTAACTCTAACTGTGTTGTTCCCCTCCCCCAGACTGAAGTTGTCTCCCAGTCCTTCATCTCGTGTCACAGTATCTCGAGCCTCATCCAGCAGCCGCAGTGTGCAGACCACTCAGGGAAAGAGGAAGCGTGTTGATGTGGAGGAACAGGAAGCCAGCAGCTCAGTGTCCATCGCTCACTCTGCCTCGGCCACAGGACCCATCAGCATTGACGAGATCGACACCGATGGCAAGTTCATCTGTCTCCACAACAGTGGAGATGAGGTGAGCTCCTTGCTTGTTAGATTTTAAAATGTTTGAGTTGCTAGATTTTAATGTGGAGCTGCAGATGAAAATGTTCTATTTTGAGATCATGTCTATAACCTTTTTGATTGTGTCTCTCTCAGGACCAGGCCATGGTGGGTTATGAGATAATTAAGACGATTGGAAATTCTACAGCCACCTACAAGTTCACACCCAAATATGTCCTGAAGGTTGGCCAGAAAGTCACGGTACGGCATGAGCTTGACTCTATTAAGATTCAAGTCGTTTTCTCCTGAACTTCTAACATTTTAGCATATTTTGGAACCTCTTTTCAGTACAACAGATTTCCAAACCAAAGAATTCCCAAACCAGCCCTGCACAGTGGAACTGTAAACTAAGAGACTGAAAGGGTGTATATAATGGAACAATGAAAATTACATAAATGCTTTTCTGACTGAGTCTGTTATGATTCAAACCTATTAACAAATGTCAAAAATGTATATTCGAAATGTTAATTAATAGCGTGATGCTGACAGAACTCAACTGCAAGGGTTGTGTGGCACCCAGATAAATAACAGCATGCACTTGCTAAAGTTGTGTTGAAGTTCATAATCACAAAAAGCAGCAGTTGCAAGCATTTCTTTTATTTGATGACTGGATAATTACCTATACAAACATGTGGCATACTTGATATTCCTCCTCTTGTAAACATCTTTTACAACATCACAAAGAGACTAATGTTAACGGAGTGGAGCAGAGATCCAACAGGATGAGCTTACTAACACGCATTTAACAACTTTGTTAAACTCGGTGGTGAGCAAAATAGGTGCTCAGTCTGCTTTACCTGAAAAACTCTGCTTCTGCTCAGGGTCTGGTACAATGATGGGCCTACTGGAGCTAACAGTGCAGCAGAGAAGCTGCTCTCACTGCTGGACTTAAAATATTTATAACACAGCCCAGCCCCTTGTTTTTGTATTCACATACAGACATGCATGCTTTGAAATTAGTTAATTCATTAACTAACTTTTGTGTTTCATATTGTATTTAGCAGATTTAGGACCACAGTGAATGGTTCAGCACACAGTTTACCTGAGCTAGTAACTGAAAATCATGCCTTACCTGAGCTAGTAACTGAAACACCTCCTGAGGGAGGTGTCCCGGGGGCATCCGAAACAGATGCCCGAGCCACCTCAGCTGGCTCCTCTTGATGTGGAGGACCAGCGGCTCTACTCCGAGCGCCTCCCGGGTGACAGAGCTCCTCACCCTATCTCTAAGGGAGCGCCCCGCCACCCTGCGGAGGATACTCATTTCAGCCGCTTGTATCTGGGATCTTATTCTTTCGGTCATGACCCAAAGTTCATGACCATAGGTGAGGGTCGGAACGTAGATTGACCGGTAAATTAAGAGCTTTGCCTTTTGACTCAGCTCTCTCTTCACCACGACATTGCAGCGGCCGCTGCACCGATACGCCTGTCAATCTCACGCTCCATCCTTCCCTCACTCGTGAACAAGACCCCAAGATACTTAAACTCCTCCACCTGAGGCAGTAGCTCTCCCCCAACCCAGAGGGGACAAGCCACCTTTTTCTGGTCGAGAACCATGGCCTCGGACTTGGAGGTGCGGAGTCTCATCCCAGCCGCTTCACACTCACTGCAAACTGTCCCAGGACATGCTGGTAGTCCTGGCTCGAAGGAGCCAACAAGACCACATTATCCGCGAAAAGCAGAGATGAAATCCTGTGGCTCCCGAACCAGACCCCCTCTGGCCCGTGGCTGTGCCTAGAAATTCTGTCCATAAAAATAATGAACAGAACTGGTGACAAAGGGCAGCCCCGCCGGAGTCCAACATGCACCGGCAACAGGTCTGACTTACTGCCGGCAATGCAAACCAAGCTCCTGCTCCGGTCGTACAGGGACCATACAGCCCTTAAAACACATGTGGACTGGTTGGGCAAACTCCCATGAACCCTCGAGCACCCTGCGGAAGGTATGGAGCTGGTCCAGTGTTCCACGGCCCGGAAGAAAACCCTAACCCTGAATCCGAGGTTCGACTATCGGCCGAATTCCCCTCTCCAGTACCCCAGTGGAATAGACTTTCCCAGGGAGGCTGAAGAGAGTGATCCCCTGATAGTTGGAACACACCCTCCAGTCCCACTTTTTGAATAGGGGGGCCACCACCCCGGTCTGCCAGTCACTGGCACTGTCCCCGACTGCCTTGCAAGGTCGCAGAGATGTGTCAACCAAGACAGCCCCACAGCATCCAGAGACTTGAGGTACTCAGGGCAGATCTCATCCACCCCCGGTGCTTTGCCACTGAGGAGCTTCCCGACTACATCAGTGACTTCGGCTTGGGTGATGAATGAGTCAACCTCTGAGTCCTCAGCCTCTGCTTCCTCTATGGAAGACATGTCAGTGGGATTAAGGAGATCCTCGAAGTATTCCTTCCACCGCCCAACAATGTCCCCAGTCGAGGTCAACAGCTCCCCACCTCCACCATAAACGGTGTTGGTGGAGGACTGCTTCCCCCTCCTGAGGCGCCAGATGGTTTGACCGAATTTCCTCGAGGCCGACCGATAGTCCTCCTCCATGGCCTCCCTGAACTTTTCCCAGACCCGAGTTTTTGCTTCCGCGACTGCCCGTACTGCCGCCTGCTTGGCCTGCCGGTACCCGTCAGCTGCCTCAGCAGTCCCCCGGGCCAACCAGGTTCGACAGGACTCCTTCTTCAGCTTGACAGCATCCCTTACTTCCGGAGTCCACCACCGCGTTTGGGGATTGCCGCCACGACAGGCACCAGAGACCTTACGGCCACAGCTCCGGACAGCCGCGTCAACAATAGAAGTGGAGAACATGGTCCATTCGAACTCGATGTCCCCAGCCTCCCTCGGGATCAGGTCCAAGCTCTCCCGGAGGTGGGAGTTAAAAACCTCCCTGACAAAGGGTTCTGCCAGACGTTCCCAGCAGACCCTCACAATACGTTTGGGTCTGCCAGGTCTGTCCAGCTTCCTCCCCTGCCAGCGGATCTGACTCACCACCAAGTGTTGATCAGTTGACAGCTCAGCCCCTCTCTTCACCCGAGTGTCCAAGATATACGGCCGGAGGTCAGATGACACGACCACAAAGTTGATCATTGACCTCCGGCCTAGGGTGTCCTGGTGCCTGTGACTAGCACAGAAGTCCAGTAACAAAACACCACTCTGGTTCAGATCAGGGAGGCCGTTCCTCCCAGTCACACCCCTCCAGGTAACACTGTCACTGCCCACGTGAGCGTTGAAGTCCCCCAGTAGAAGGACGGTGTCCCCGGTTGGAGCACTCTCCAGTACCCCTCCCAGTGACTCCAAGAAGGCCAGGTACTCTACACTGCTGTTGGGCCCATAAGCCGAGACAACAGTGAGAGAACTATCCCTGACCCGAAGGCGCAGGCAAACGACCCTCTCGTTCACTGGGGTAAACTCCAACACATGGCGACTGAGCTGAGGAGCTATAAGCAAGCCCACACCAGCTCGCCGCCTCTCACCACAGGCAACTCCAGAATAGAAGAGAGTCCAGCCTCTCTCAAGGAGTGCGGTTCCAGAGCCCGACTATCTCTAGCTGGTACTGCTCAACCTCTTGCACCAGCTCAGGCTCCCCCCCCCCCCCCCCCCCCAGTGAGGTGACATTCCATGTCCCCATGGCTACAGTCACTGTCCGGGGCTTGGGTCGCCGGGGACCCTGCCCGCCACCCAAATCACACCGCACCTGCCCCTTCTGGACCATCCTGCGAGCGGTGAGCGGTTTTTGAACTGATCTTAGCCTGACCTGTCACCTAGGACCTGTTTGCCTTGGGAGACTACTGGGGGCATTAAGCCCCAGACAGGTGCTCAAACCCCTCCACCATGATAAGGTGCCGGTTCAGGGTGTTCGGTTCTCTATTCAAATCAAACTGGGAGATTGCCATTCACACCCCTATTCTGTCTGCATATAGAATTAACAGCATTCAGACTGAATACTGTAAGGACAGGCGATGAAAACATAATACTGAAAACATAATATCTAAAATTCTCTTTTTTTTTTTTTTTTTCTAAAGGTGGCAGAAACAACACCCTGCAATCGAATTTCAGCTGGTCATGGGGTTCACTTAATTTTGATACTGTGTTGAATATGACAGTATCTTGTGTGTCTGTGTTTACTGTGTACAGATTTGGGCGTCTGATGCTGGTGTGAGCTCCAAACCTCCAACTGACCTGGTGTGGAAGAACCAGTCCTCCTGGGCTTCAGGGGAGGATGTGCATGTGGTGCTGATCAACCCTCAGGCACAGGTGAGAACATACACACACACACATACAACCAAACTTCATCCCTGACTGTCACTGAGCCTCTGTATTCTGACCTATACCTACGTGTGTTACGTTGCCAGCTGAATGTCAGCTTTCTTTTTCTCTGCCCAAAAAGCGGTGTTTCAGCCAATTGTGTGTCAGTACCTGCTGATTATTTTCATGTGCGTGTGTGTAGGAGGTGGCAAAGAGAACCACCACATACAAGACAGCAGTAGAAGAAGAGGCTGAGGAAGATGATGATAGTGGAGTGGAGGCCACTGAGGAAGATCTGTACCACCAGCAGGTGAGACTACCAGCCACATTTTCAACTCAGTATGACAAATCTAACTGGGACTACTAAATGTTTACAAGTGCATACCGCCACTGCTCAGAAGTGTGGGGTTGTCCATGAAAACTCACAATGAATAGAAAATAAAGTACAGACATTAACAAGGTTAGAAATAATGATTTTTACTTTCGCTACTTTTAATTTTGTCCATCAAAGTTTACTTTCATCAAAGAATTTTTTGCAGCAGTTATCAGCCCTTCTGTCCATTGGCATTCTAGCTGTCAGTAGTAGTAGAAGTTAATGCTGGTTCTCATAGACATGTGTAAGAATACACAGTGCACTGCTGTTTGTTTCGTATGGGGCTGCAGAGCTGCAGACTAGTCAGGGTGCCCATGCTGACCTTGTCCACTGCTAAAAGCACCAACAGTGGGCACGTGAACAGCAGAACTGGACCACAGAGCAATGGAAGAAGGTGGCCTGGTCTGATGAATCACTTTTTCTTTTACATCACGTGGATGGTGGGTTGTGTGTTCGTCACTTACCAGGGGAACACATGGCACCGGGATGCACTATGGGAAGATGGCAAGTCAACAGAGGCAATGTGATCCTGTGGGCAATGTTCTGCGGGGAAATCTGGGGTCTTGCCATCATTGTGGATGTTATTTTGACACATACCACCTGCCTGAGCATTGTTGCAGACCATGTACCCCCTTTCGTGGAAATGCTATGCCCTGATGTCTGTGGCCTCTTTCAGCAGGCTAATGCGCTGTGCCACAAAGCAAAAAATGGTTCAGAAATGATTTGAGGAGCACAGAAACAAGTTTGAGGTGTTGACTTGGCCTCGAAATTCCCCAGATCTCAATCCAATTGAGCATCTGCGGGATGTGCTGGACAAACCAGTCTGATCCATGGAGGCCCAACCTCGCACCTTACAGGACTTAAGGATCTGCTTCTTACATCTCTGTACCAGATACCACAGTGTTCCTTCAGGGGTCTAGTGGAGTCCATGCCTGGATGCGTCAGGGGTGTTTTGGGAGCAAAAAGGGGACCAACACAATATTAGGCAGGTGGTCATAATGTTCTGCCTGATCAGTGTAAGCTTGTCTAGAATTTTGTGGAGGAGGTAAGAGACATTGTCCATGATCACCAGCAGTTTTGCCAGCATCCTGTCCTCTGCGACCTCCTCCAGGGTGACAAGCTTGGAGCCAACAACAGACTCTACTTTTTTGATGAGTTTGTTCAGTCTGTTGGCGTCCTTCGCTTTGATGCCAGCATCCCAAGACACCACAGCAAAGACAGACTGATAAAACATCTGGAGCATCCAGTTGCAGACATTATAGAACCTGAGCCTCCTCGGGAAGTCAAGCCGGCTCAGGTCCATTTTGTAGAATGCCTCCATGTTTGTAGACCACTTCAGTTTATTGTCCAGCACCACACCCAAGTATTTATATGATTCCACAATGTCAACATCTGTCCCACCGATGCAGACTGGAGAGGTCGGGGGCTTGTTCCTTGATCCAATACCATGCAATTTAGAAACCATTCCCTGCTACTTCCCAATTAGCTCAGTTAGCTCTGCTTAATGTAACACACCAGAAATCGGTTCTTCTCCGCTGCTCTAAAAGTCAACACAGGAAGTTGCGCTGGCAATTACTAGTTTTTAGAGTGATGAAGAAGAAGTTGATTTAGTCTGGCAGAGCTGGCAACATGTCAGCTGTTTTGCAATACTCTACTCTGGATAATCCCATCAGTAAAACACTGACATGTTCAGTATACAAGGCTGAAATTTCAAGGGGTGGCACAAGTGTTGCCAATTTCAACACCAGCAACCTTATAAAGCATTTGAATGTACATCGCATGAAAAGGGCACAACAAACTGTTCCCCCCAAACTTTGAGACAGTTAGGGGACACATTTTATCTAGGCGGAAGTGCAGGCAATCAGCTTTACTTCTGATATTTGGACCACCGACCTGTAGGGATGCGCATCGTTAACCGGTCCCATTTGGGAACCTGTTCTTAGTCAAACGATTCTTTGGAATCGCTAACAAAAACCCTTTGCGATTTTGCTATCGATTCTTCCTGGGCTGCGCTGCCACTGTAAACAAAAGGGAGGGATCTGTGCGCCAAAGGTGGCAGTACAACTAATATGTCCAAGCATTTGGCCACACAACACGGCATTATACTCCAGCAGTGCTGTGTGTTTGACACACTCAGCAGCACCAGTGCGAGCATTAGCACAGCAGGTAAAATTAAACAACGTCGTGTGATAATGATAAACATGAGGTTAATTTAGCACCAGGATTCAGAATTTGTGTCACCAGCTTTCACTTGTGCATTTTGCATTTGCCATCCATGTAATGTAGATGATAGCAGAGTCAGTCAGTCAGGCTGCTGCTTGCTCTGGTAGTCAGTCTGCAGATAACAGTGGCAGTGCAGCAGGAGGAGTTGTAGTCTTTTCTGTGCTCATGTACTACTTGGTTTTCAGCCTATTTGGGAATCGATAAGCAGGAATCGATAAAGCATCGGAATCACTAAACCTTATCAATATACATCCCTACCGACCTGTCTTTTGTGTCTTCGCTGAGTCTGAAACACACTGGGTGGACGCAGTATCGTCACCAACATTTGCCATTTAAAGTGCAGTGCTGGCTGCAAGCAAACAAGTTCCTTCAGTAATCAGTAGTCAATTTATTTGCTATTCCATTACTGTTTTAAACTGTTCTATTTAAAAATGATAATAAAATGGCTGCGCTTTAACAGATTTTGAATTAAAGTATTTATTCCTAGATGTATTTATTTGTTCTTTCTTGGCTATGAATTACTGTCAAAATAGATAATGAAAGAATGCTGTATGGCAATCACTCTCTGCAAGGACTTACCTGAGCCAGGTCATACAACAATGATAGTAATCATCACATCTGTACAGGGTTAGTAGTGTGTATACAGCCTTTAGCATTTTTGTTTTGTTTTGTTTTGTTTTCTAAAGACACTGGTATCTGTTCGGTACTCTGTATCCGCTGATACAGGTATCAGGTATCAGTATCAGGAAGGAAAAACTGGTATCGAAGATTTCTAGGTTTAAACTGGGGCACAAAACTAAACCAAATGTTCACAAATGAAACGTAATGCCACACAAAGAAATGTCTATTGTGTTCCCTCTATAGCATGTAGCCATTCTAAGTAATTCCCTGTTACTGACCTGTTCTACTCTGCTTGTGATCTGTGGTCATGCCTCTGCCAGAGTAGGTTAAGCATGCCGGTCCTATTGTGATCGTTATCATCCATTCAGTGTGTTTACACGACACTCAAGAAAACGGAATTACTATGTTAGTCCGACTATGATTGGATTTTTAAGATGCATGTATACACCTTAGTCTGACTAAAATTGGACTGGATCGGATTTCTCGTAGTTGGATCGGAACACCCAGATTATTCGATTGATAGTCGCATTACTCCTACATGTATACGTTCTGTCAGATTGGATTCGGATTTTGCGTTCTGCGCAGGCTCGAGAGTTTTTTTCCCAGGGCCGTTGAGCCGGAAGTAGAAGGACGGTGGCAGCAGCGCCTTTCCTCCGAAATAACTGCAAGCAAGAGCTCAATTGTGCATCTAGTTTGTGTAATTATGCACACCATATACAAAATGTACAAAGATGTAGCTGCGTCTCACTCTTCGTACGGCATCTTTCTCAAATGCCGAGGCAGAGTTTGTTCGTTGCTGGTGACGTAAAGAGGTCAGCCGGAGGTTGTTCTCTTACCACTAGTTGAAATGGGTACAGTGCCACCTATCGTACCGGGGTATAACATGCTTCGGCAAGTAATTTGATTTTCTCACTGGCGTGTATTCTCGGACAATTGCAGTTGTCTGATTGAGTAGCATAGTTGAACTATGGCTGTAATCTGACTAAGCTGTGCATGTAAAGGCACTGACTGATGTGTTAAATGGACGCACAAAGCCAAACTGAAACCACAGTAGATCGTTACATCGTTCAAGCTGCTAGTCTGATCGCCAGATTGTGTGATTGGCCAATGCAATGTGACATGAGGCCATGTTTCTTCAAAAGGTTGAGTTTCGTTCAACTTTTTGTCTCTTACTCTTACCCTCATCAAAATAAATGGAAGGACCTGCATTTTTAACTTTACTGCTAGGTTTGGTCTGAAACCAGGCTGCAAACAAGATTTGAGGTTGAAAAGAATACTGACATGTTGATAAATAAACTGAGTGTTTATTGAGATGTTAAGACTATGTTTTATTGCATAGGCAAAGTTATGCATACCTTTTTAAAGCCTCAACTTAAACTCAAACTATTTTAAATGATATTACTGTTTGTGTGCAGGGAGACCCTCGCACTGGCAAGAGGGGCTGCTCCATAATGTGAATCCAAGGAAGCCACCACCACCACCACCACCACCACCTCTGAGCCCAGCAAGTCAGCTGCCAACTATAACTGCAGAACTATTTTTCTATCTTTTGTAGTGTATTTTGATAAAATGTATGAATTTATTTTATCTTTTTATTTCTCAGAAGAGTGCATAACTGCTTGTTGTAGATGTATATTCATCATCAAAACCAAAACAATGTCATTGTTCAACAAAATTTTGTAATTGTACAATACAATTTGCAAAAAGTAGCTCAACCCAAGGCCAGACTTTACGAAAACAATGTGTTCTGCTGTGTCATTTTTAAAATAGAATTCAATTGTGTTTTTTTATTTAATTTCTAATTTTATTATTATTATTATTATTATTATTATTATTATTATTATTATTGATTAATTTTAGTCTTATAGTTACAAGGAAAGCCCCAAAATGTTACTGATTAGTGCAAGTCACTGCATTTTCTTTACAATATGCTAAAAATCTACTGTATTATATTTTAAAAAGAAAATCTACAAAATATTGAAAGGTCAAGTACACTAAAACAGTAACAGGAGTGCCACAGTAACAGGTCTGGACAATGTCTCAGTTCACTGGCATTCTTCTATTTTTTTTTTTTAATTAACCATGATTGCATGATTGTATTCATAAGGTGGGAAGTTGAGTTACCTTAAAGCCCCTGATGGTTTTGAAACTGTGGCTTTGGCGACTCCTTGTCTTAGAATGAAGAAACATCTGAGCTGAGGACAGTAGAAGAAAATGAACTGAAGACTGCATCAGTTTTCACGGGGCCGTGTCATTTGACAAACTTGGGATTGTAACGTTTCTCCACACGGGGCTGTAATCTGATTACATTTTTCTTTGCATACTTTAAGGAAGTATTGCACCACTAATTAAGAAGTGTTGATTGTATTCTTAACTTTTGATAGTGATAACTTGTGTGTTGGTGTGTTAAAATGCATGCGATGGCTGTAATCTTCATAGTTGAATGATTAAATGTTTTCATTTACTTATGTTTCACTTTATTTATTTCTAGTGGTATTATGTCAGACACATAGCTTGGTATTTAAGTAACTTTCTAAATAAAGTATAGCAATCAGGAAATCAGCAACATAAACAATGATTTTGTATGACAAATACTAAATAAGCCTGTATTGACAGCTGTTTTACATGTGTAACTCTTAAGTACCATGCCCATGTAAAGTGTAAGTCCTGACCTCTACTTATTTTGTCATGTTTCTTTAAGCCAAATATAGAGCAGCAACTGGTCTTCTTCAGATGTCAAGATTAAATACTCCTTTTATCCAGGACAGACAATTCCATAAAGAGTCGGATCCGTCTGCTTGTGGAGCAGGCAGAGAGCGGGATCCTCCTGTTCTGGTACCTACACCAGCAATGGTGGACTACGGAAAGCTGTCAATTCCAACGCTCTGTGATGGCCTTTACCACCAAACCAGCCAAGCAATGAAAAGTACTTGAAGTAAAGAAAGGCTTAGCTGCAAAATGGACCGGAAGTTAGTTTATTTCAAAGCATTACAATAGATCTAATTAAACAACACAGGTTTAGCTAATCTGCCATAAATAACATAATCAAAAGAGGTTACAGGTAGCACAGACCAAAGCAGCTTGTATGGCACTGGGCATTCTTCTGCAGCATCATCACATATGGAACATCCACCAATCCAGTAGATTTTGCCAATTTTGCACAATCCAGGGCCTGTGCACAACGAGAAGACAAATACAAAAGCTCCAATGAAACCCTAATCTTAAAAAAAGGTGTTTAACATAATGGAAACATGACATTTGTGTGTTTTTTTTTCAAGTTTAAGGAGGTGGCAGTCTCTTCATAACAATGGTGTCTGAAGTCAGAGACGTACATCTGCATATCATGTCTGCCAATTTTATATTTAAGATAAAAAACCTTTGATAGCAGTAGTTTGACAGACTGCTATGGACATGGAAAGACAATAGAGATGCACAATAAAAAGATCAATGTAAGTGTATATTTACTCATATGCAGAGGTCAAATCTATAAACTGACATGTCTGAGAGTAACAATAAAATACATTGTGGCATCACCAGGGGGCACGTGGTAGAAGGCTGCCACATTCCGGGTTGGCTGCAGCCTAACAAAATGGCTGCAGCACAGACTACACTTCCCAGCAGGTCTCACTCCTCTTATAGGTGTGGGTGTTTAGGCCACCTGATTAAAGGAGAGGGGAGAGAGCAGATGTGCTTTTAGGTGGAACGAGCTGTGCCAGGACCCTGGTTCATGAGTCTGTGTTGGAGGCTGCTTCCCCTGCTCGAGGCGGTCTGATCCCTATTGTTTGTGTCCATGGGGACACCCACGAGTACCCCACCATGGTGGTGAAGCTTACAACCACTAAAGGCTCCTTTAAGATTGAAGTGGGAGTGATCAAGACCCACACCCATTTACTGGGGTCCATTTGGGCATAGAGAAAATAAAGGACAGAGTCTTGCAGAGGTTCTTTTGGCCAGGCCCCTAGGTTTGTGGAAATACAAGTCAAACGGTAAGAAGCCAGTAAAAGATTGTGGAACTTCTCTTACCGCGAACAACAGGTAGGGGAGGAGCTGGTCCCAATTTCTCCCATTCTTGTCAATGGCCTTTCTCAGCATAGCCTTGAGAGTCTTGTTGAATCTCTCAACAAGTTCGTCCACTTGCGGGTGATACACTAAGGTCCTCACCCATTTCATTTGCAAAAGATCACTTAGCTCCCTGGTTATCCTGAACATAAATGGGGTCCCTTGTTCTGTCAGAATCTCCTTGGGGATCTTGACTCGGCTACAGAAAAGCAACAGTTCTTTTGCTATTTGTTTAGCATTAGCTTTTCTTAAGGGGATGATTTCTGGATACCAAATGGCGTAGTCAACTAAGACCAAAATGTACTGGTATCCCCGAGCAGTCTTTGGTAGAGGTCCCACAATATCCATCCCTACCCTCGCAAAGGAAGTTTCTATGATAGGCAGAGTGACAAGGGGGTTCCTTTAGGTCTGTGTTGGGGCATTAACCTGACACTCTGGGCAACTATGGAAGTAATTCTTGACTTCCTTGTGAAATCCTGGCCAAAAAAACCTGTTTCAATTTATAACCACCCTTGATCTTACCAAAGGTTATTGACAGGTCCCCTTGTCAGCAGAGTCTAAGGAGAAGACTGCCTTTGCCATGCCTGGAGGCCTGTGGCAGTACCGGATGATTCCCTTTGACCAGCTCCTGCCAGGATATGCCTCTGCCTATTTAGTGTGGTGTCTAAAAACCTGATCTGTAATACCATCAGCTGTTCTGTGTATGTAGAAGGGAAGTACCTGAAAGGCCTGCAATGGATAAACAATAGAGAAATAAGCTTGTAAGAGGCACACTGGAGTCACGGTTACTGTATATGGAGATTATGACTGCTAAGTATGAAATACACAAAAGATAGATAGATAGATAGATAGATAGATAGATAGATAGATAGATAGATAGATAGATAGATAGATAGATAGATAGATACTTTATTGATCCCGGAGGAAATTCAAGCATCCAGTAGCAATAACAAACACTGAACATACATACAATATCAAAGAAACAGTAGAAATAAAAATATGGAATAAAAAAGTTATAAAAATGTTTTGTACAACTGTATAAAAATATTAAGTGATATTAAAAATATAAAGTGACATAGAGGTAAAGAGTATTAAGGGGACAGGGGACGGTGTACAATTAAATTAAATTGGGCTATAAAAAATGAGTCCTTTTGAGTGCATTTGTCCATTGTCTATTGTGCTTCCTGACATCACTGCGAGCTGTTGTACAGCCTGATGGCCAGGGGGACGAAAGAGTTACTGTGTCTGTTGGTGGAGCAGGATTGAGACAGCAGTCTGCCTCTGAACACGCTCCTCTGCCTGCTGAAGGTGTTGTGCAGAGGGTGGTGGGTGTTGTCCAGTATGGACAGCAGTTTGTCCATGGTCCTTCTCTCTGCCACAGTCACCAGAGAGTCCAGCTCTGTGCCCACCACTGAGCCAGCTCTCCTCACCAGTCTGTCCAGTCGGGCAGTGTCCCTCTTCTTGCTGCTTCCTCCCCAGCAAACCACAGCGTAGAAGAGGACGCTGGCCACCACAGACTGGTAAAACATCTGCAGCAGTTTTTTGCATACTGTATGTTGAAGGACCCCAGCCTTCTCAGGAAGTTGAGTATTGCCAGATGATACCCAAGTCCCCAGGAAGGGAAGGGAATGAAACAGTGGTGTCTGGCTTTATTTTTAAATCCTTATTTAGAAGATATTCCACCAGTATAACCCAAAAATGGAAGTTAATCACCAAAAAGAATGGGGGTTCCAAGGGCGTGGAAACCCCTGGACCGAAATAGTATATAAAGGGAAGCATCAGACAGAGAAATCAGTTCATCCCAGGAGAGCTCACTGCATGTATCTTGCTGTGTGAAATAAATAGCTTTGACCTGAAGACCAGCTGTTTCATCCTTGATTTAAGACTCCACCTATGAGTGTTTGCTTAGTAAAAAGTCAGTTAATTGCTAATATAGACAAGTAGTCTTGGCTCTAAATTAGATGATGTGGATATTCAGAGCCAGGACTGGGACAGCCACCTATACAGCCACCTGGACAGCACACACTATACTTCCTACCAGGCCTCACTCTTTTGACAGGCGTAGGTGTTTAGGCCACCTGATTAAGGGAGTGGGGAGGAGAACAAAGAAGGACAGAGAGCAGATGTGCTTTTATGTGTAAGGAGCTGAACGGCAACAGACGGAATGAAGACATTGACAAGGAAAGTGCTTTAAGGGAAAAGGGAGAAAGACACTTTTTATTGGCGATTTGGTTGGGGTAAAGGAGGAGTTAAAGGGCCCTCCTCCTCTTTCGGAAGGTGTTGTTCAGTTGGACTTGTATGGGAATTTTGTGTGGAGGAATAAACTGTCTGCATTTGATTCATCTGATTTTGGCTTGTTTTTTCAGTTTTTGCACTGCTCCAGCCTTACCTGTCTGGATTACCTCTCATGACCTCACAACATATTAGAACAAGATAAAACAAAATACATCAAGCATTGAAGGTAAATGTATTGTCATCTTTTTTAATTACAAGTGTTTAAAAAAAACGAAGCAATGTTTGAGTCCTTTTGAGGCATGGAAAATGGAGTGTTGATGACGAATTGCAGAGTCTCACTGAGGATTGAAGGTGCTCTGTAGTCTGGTGGTACAGCACTGGATAGAAGACATACAGGAATATTAGAGGGCCAAAATGACACAAAATAATAAGCCACTCAATAACATCTCAGTAAGGTCATGTTCTCTCTGTCTCTCTCAATTTTGCTGTGGTCATGCTACGGCATGATGACGTATCTACAAGAGTGAACCAGGCCTGGTTGTGGCCAGAGCAATGTGAGTGCAGGCAAGCAGGGGTATAGCACAGTATGGAGCAACTTGGCAAGTGCACCCTCATCTTTGGGCTCTGTGCAGACATCATTATATCCCAAAACAAGGAAAATATACTGTTAGTCACATCATAAGACCTTACTTTATGATACATCTGCAATTAACTGATGTGGTTCTCAGTTCTATTTTTTTCCTTTTAGGGTGGAGATTTAGATATAGTGTTGCTTGAAAAGCTTGACAAATTAAACCACATGAAAGTCTAGTCTTTCAACCAAAGTATCCTTATTTTAACCACTGAGGGACTGACATATCTACACTTGTTGGAATGGAACTTTGTTTTTTCTTTTAGTAATAAGACAATAACCAAGAATACATTTAACACAGAAAAAACCTTACATGATCAATAATCAGTCATCTCAATTGTATTGAACACTGACATTTATTTTTCAACACTGACACAATATTGAGACAGACCCAGCAATATGTTTAAAATAAAAAAATAGCATTTGGTTTAAGTGTATGCCTATAAATCTATAAATTCAAAAGTGTCAACTGTCAATGAGGAATTCTTGAAAGACTTTAATCAGATTGGCTGTAGCTGGTTGTGTGAGGTTACACAACTTTACATCCAGCACATGTTCATTTTCTCTTATCCATGCTGACTGTGGCATGGATGAAGGGCCTACAGTTCAGCAAACAAACCATTCAAAATTCCCTCCTTCTCCCCAGCTCAGCAAGGCTGAGCTATAGTTGAGCAAGCTAGAGAGTGAATGAAGTTGGGGGATTAGGTAGTAACGAGAACAAACTGGTGAATCAGAGAAATAAAATGTTACTTTCTGATTGTTTCATGGTGGTTATGCCTTGAAGCACAAAGTAACACAGCTTCAACTCTGCAAAACCCTGCAGGAAGGTACCACAATGCAAGATTTTTGTGTGAATTCAGTTGAGGTACACACCTTTTCCTGTCAGCTGACACACAGCCTGGCAGCTAATCACAGGCCAAACAGAGGAGAGAGAGAACAGTGACGAGAAAATGCAGGCAGAGGGCACAGTCTAGCCTTCTGACAGTATCCTTGTATCCTGGTGAGGCAGACCTTTACTGTATTCACAGCCAGTTTGAGAATAAAGTGCTTGGACCTGTGGCCATTCACACATGTGACATCAGCTCTAAAATAACATCTCAGAGCAGTGTTTTAAAGTGCAATGAGACCAGAAGATGAGCAGAGTTTGTCCCTCGATGAGAGTCTGTCTTGGAATTGGCTCTGTGCTCAGACTATTGACTCTTTGGATGGCTGCTTCCATCGCTGTCCCCCGTGTAAGGAGTGGAGCACTGATGTTTCACTGTGGGATCTGGGCAGGAGGAGGACAACTCTCTGACTGGACTGTCGCCACTCATTGTACAGTCGACAGTGATATCTCAGAGACACCTGGAGAAGACAAAGTGAACATAAGAATTTGATCTCACAATTTTCTGTAGGTTCCAGTAATATTTGTTCTTATAATGTAATGAATTTGCATATCAAATTACATAGTTGTACCTTGATTGGAATTTTTGATTTGAAAGAGTATTTAAATTGTGATTATAACTGATCTGTTAACTTTTCTCAATCTAAAGTTTAATCTCAAAATAATAATTGAAGTAAGACAAAAGATTGTAGCAACAGTTCAAGTAGCCCACATTTATCAGAGTTTCCCAAAACACATTCCTGAAAATTCACAATAAAAGCCTTGTTAAGAAATAAGGGGTTTCTGTCCACTGAAACCCTAGAGGGCTTTTAATCTGAAATGAATGGAGGAAGAGTTGAGTTTGGATCAACAGCATAATGCAGTAATTTTATCAGGGCAAACAGGAGCAGCGATTCCAAAGGAGGGTTTGTGCTGCAGGCAACAAAAACAGTGTGCAATGCTAATGAGCAGCAGAAGAACCTGCCCCAACTTGTTCCTGATGAGAATTTTCTCCTGTGGAAGACAGTATTTTAGTGGCACTGTGTGCAAAACTGTCAACTCTAGTTCAACATAACATGACATTATCGATGCACCACCAATCCCTCCTGGATTTTGCAGTTTTGCGATCGCGCCAATTCACGCAAATTCAACCAATCACTGTGAATTACTTGTGATCTTGCCATTTGGTCCAATCACGCTATTTTCACCAATAATAGCAGTTCTACAAAGCAACGTTACAGAACCAAACAACATTAATGTGGTAACTGGTAGTGTCTTTGGCAACTTACATGAGGAAAAAAATACCAGTTATACTTGTCATCCTGTCTGTCCTACCTACTGTTTGTCGCATTTCTGCCCTAAACAGCGTCTGTCCCTGGCAGCAGAGCCAGGTGGCTTCAGTGGTTGAGTGGTGGGGTTAATGTATGGAGAGAATTTTGTTCCTTTATTATTCAATCAAATAAAATAGATTTGAAACCAAAAAAGAGATTTGAGAGCAAAAAAGAGCAAGTGGCAATCATATTTTTTCTTTTTTTTTTTTCTTTTTTTTTTTCTTTTTGAGATCGAAACAGAATATATACATATATACATATTTCTTACTTTAATCAAAATTAATGTTTGTAAGTAAAAGTATATGACCATTTTGCTTATAAATCAGTCCTCTTTGCTTGTGAATAAAGTTTTGTTTGCAAATCAGTCCTCTTTGCTTGCAAGTTCTAAAGTTTTGCTTGCGAATTCAACTGCACTTGATGGGCGGGGCCTATGCTGGTGGATGAGAGAAGAGTTTCTATTGGTTGGTTTGACCTGGCTCAGTTCTAACTACGTCTTCCGCATTACACCCACTTCTCCCTTGTGCTGTGCTGCTTGGAGGCAAGCCTGTTGCTCTTGAAATATTTCCCATAAGTAATGAATTGCGCCATATATCGTTTGCTACAGCCTGCCGTACATTCACAACAACAACACAAGTAATGAATTATAATGCCCTGCTGCTGCAAGCACACTGATTAGCAGCAACATGGTTGTCTCTGCTAGTCACGACTGACTAAAGGCTGCACGTCGGCCATTAACTTCTGTTTATGGATACCTCGTCGGGCATTATCCCTTACATGTTGCATGGTACTCACGGTGCCAAAACGTCACTGTTCCTACACAACAGTACTGTCAGCCAGGGGGCTGACAGACAGAGAAGACCACGGCAGCCCACAAACACCCGGCACTTATGGGAAATGTTTCAAGAGCAACAGGCTTGCCTCCAAGCAGCACAGCACAAGGGGAAAGTGGGTGTAATGCAGAAGATGTAGCTGGTGCTGGAGCCAGGTCAAACCAACCAACAGAAACTCTTCTCTCATCAAACAGCGTAGGCCCCGCCCATCAAGTGCAGTTGAAATTACAAGCAAAACTTTAGAACTTGAAAGCAAAGAGGACTGATTTGCAAGCAAAGGTTTTTAACTTGAAAGCAAAGAGGACTGATTTATAAGCAAAATGGTCATATGTTTTTACTTACAAACATTAGTTTTGATTGAAGTTGAAGAAATATGTTCACTCATTTTTTTTTCAGTTGCAAACTCTTCTGTTTCGATCTCAAAAAAAAAAAAAATTATGATTGCCACTTACTCTTACTCAGTCTTGCCCTGGGGAGGCAGGATTCGAACCAGCGAGCTTCCAATTACTAGTCCACCAGCTCTACCAACTGAGCTACATGTCGAAGTATCCTTGAGCAAGATACTGACCCCCAAAGTTGCTCCTGATGTGCAGCTGGCACCTTGTGTGGCAGCCACTGCCATCAGTAAGGGTCCTGCGCTGAGCTAGCGATCCAGGGTGTACCCTGGCCTTCGCCCACTGAGTGAACTGGATTTGGCCCCAGAAGCCCCGCAACCCCTGAGGGGGAAAAAGCAGTAACATCCCGCGACCCTCACGGATAAGCGGAAAGAAAACAAAATGGAACAAAATGGAACGGAACGGACCTCTAGCTGTGTTGTTTCTGTAATGTAGTGTCTATATTCACTGTTGGGGTGTGTCTAGAGATTAAGATTGAAATGGATGATGTGAAACAGTCTTTATGAACCTCTGACATAATAAGAATCGATCAATCTATACCTGTGAGTAAGCTTATAAACAGTGGATAACATCACAACTCATAACACTAACCAGAGTCCAGAAAAGGTAAATGGTGAAGAGGGCAACTGTAAGTGAGATAAGCCCCACGGCCTCCAGCCGGCTGGCAAAATGAAGGTGATCTATGGCACCACGAAGGCAGAGCCAGCCAGAGATGGTGGCCAAAGGGGTGATGAGCAGGAAACAGACCATGTCACCAAACAGGGTACGCTTCTCCTGACGAAGACTTGGGTTCTGCATCCACTACACCACCAAATAGAATTACAGCACAGTCAGGTTGTAGATCAAATGTGATGCTGAACTGAATCTGTGCCATACTGTGGCTTTCCTTACTATCCTGTACCTCAAGCAGTGACCTGGACTTCCTCTGCACAGTGAACTGGTAGTGGCAGAGCTCACAGAAGCTGGTTCCTGAGGCAGACAGCCAGTGCTCCAGACAGCTGCGGTGGATGGTGGCCAGGGTCCCGCAACATTCACAGGGGGACAGCAGTTCCTCCTGGGCTCCGCTGTCATGACAGATACGACACATGGGGTTCTCTGGCATGGCACTGAAGAGAAAAAAGACAGAAGACACTTTCACTCAGTAGGTATGCGATTGATCAGTTTATGTCAGAGAACGTGATGCAAAATGTAATTATGTTAACCAGCAAAAACTGCAGGAACAGAACGTACAAATTGCTGAAAGCACACACAACTTACAGCCTTTTTATTCTTCTGTTTTTTGTTTTTTTTGGTTTGCTACTCCTTCCACATTTGTCATTGTATTCACGCCATTCAAACAATTTCAGGCAGGAGGACAGAATGTTTAAAAATCTCACACTGACACTTTTCCAAAACTTAAAAGTCATTCACGCTTCCAGAAACTCCATTCAAGCTTTATTGCTATTATTATAAGCCATTATTCATCTTTTCAAAATATTCAACTTGCTTTGAAGCTCGGCCATATCTTAGTTATGATGGAGGACGATTAGAAATCACTTCCCACTCATTTTCAAACTCTTCCCAGTCTTTCAAACTTTAAAACAGTGACAAAGATTATGACGTTCTCATATGAAATAATTTTTTTCACATTATTCATAAGTTAAGCACAGCCACAGTTCAAATATTCATTGTTTTTCAGCCAGTTTCAGATTTTCACACTGGTTTTTATAGGTCAGAATGGTAGAGGAGTCAAGTGACAGGGGAGCACCCCGAAAACCTTGTCTTGAAGTTGCTCTCATTCCCAGTGTTCACTCTACCTGCATAATTTAAGCTTCAGCATGTAGGAAGATATGGTCACAACAATGTGCCTCTGGCAGCAATCGGACAGAAACCTTTTGCGTAGTGGGGTTTTAAGTGACAGGAGCACTGACCAACTGCTGTATTAACTCCCATAAAAACTGAGTGGAAAAATATCAGAATCAGAATCAGAAATCCCGTAGAAGTCACGCAGACGGGGAAATTTGTTTGTCACATAATCTTACAAAAACAGAAACGTATCATAGGCAATAAAATTAGGGAAGAAATAGACATACTGTATATACATATTTACATGATGTAGTGCAAAATTAACGGCGTTTTTTGTTTAGTTTATTGTTTTTTTAAATGTAGATTTTAAATACAGATAATAAATATGGAATAAATATGGGTGTTAAGGAAATTGACCAGATTGACCAGTGCAAAAAACATTAATTACCACAGTACCAAGACTCATGCTGTCTGTAGATGTTGTTGCTGTTTGTACAAGTGACCTACTCAGAAAGGAATTGGAATTAGAAGATGCCCAGGTCATCCTGGGTCATGTCAATAACGACGCAATAAGATTTCATGTATTTGTTTGAAACTGCAGTCAACGAATCAAAGAAGTACCAGTCATAATTAGAAGAGACATGTGATTGAATTGGTGGAGTGTCAGAGTCAGTTCCTTAACAGATTTTCAGTTAAAAACAATAATAATTAAGTGTTAAAAATGTTCTGTTGTTATTTTATAAATATAAAATCCTGTCTATAATTCATAGCCTATCTAATGTTCTGGAATTACAGAGAAGGTTCGGTCATTATTATTAGTTGCACTTTTGCCATACAGTGGAGAGCACATGCCAGGTTAAGCAGAGGAGGAGGAGTAAGTCACAAAGACTTGAAGGACATGTAAAGCTGAAAGTTTCTTTTTTACCCCCCTTGAGTTATTTAAACTTTTTTCTTGAAATTTTAACAAACAGATAACAATTACATGTGATGACAAAGACAATAATACAGAGGGAGGGAGGTAGGGGTTACCCCAGGTTGCTGGAGGCAAAGTCTTTCTCAAAAAATCTCAGAAATGTTGTCAAAATTCTTAATGGAGCCATGTGTTATGTATTTTAGCCTTTCCAGTTAAAGGTGAGACATTATGTCTCTCACCCACTGTGTGTGGGATGGGGTGCTGTCGATTTCCATTAAAGGAGGACAAGGTGTCAGGCTAGGAGGGACGAGAAGGCCACTGCCTCCGTTTGGGAGTTAGCAAAGGATATGCCAGTCCCGAAAATACTAATAAGGTGATTTTCTTTCCACATATAAGAGATATATCCTAAAGATGGAAAATAATAATGACCCCAGCATTAGACATGACTCAAATGTGTGGCAGGGACTTGATGGCATCTTACACATGTTGGGTCGACGTCTGGGTACAGCTTGATTAGTCTGCTTCTACAGAGGTGTAAATGGTGAAAGACTTTAAACTGCAGCAGGCCGTGGAGTATCCAGACAGGGACAGAGACAGAGCTCCTCATCCTATCTCTAAGGAAGCTCCCGCCACCCTTTTGGATCCAGTCATTCTCTAATATGGAATGATGGCAGGAGGGATGAGAAAAATGGGAAATGTTGACATGTGAAATATGAGGGTAATTGAAAATGTGTGACTGAGGGATTTTGTGCATTCTTCCTGAATGCTCAAAAGGGGCAAAAGCTGAAATATATTTCCTATAGATTTCAAACCCACCCAAGCCCAAACAGGAAAAGTTGAGTCTATGAGTGAAGGAGAAAACAAAGGATTGGGTATAATAGGCATGCAAGCTTTAACTTGTTTGTGTTTTAAGTGCAGTCTAAACTGGGACCATATTCTCAGTGAGCATTTTCCATCAGGTTGACTGTGTAATAAAGTTTGCTCAGAGAAAGAGGAGTGCACACTAACTAACGAAACTGGAAACACTGGATGACATGAGATCCCATCCACTAGGGCCCACACAGGACCGTCCCCCACTTTAAATGTTGATACCCAGTGAATAATTTTGTGAATATTAGCTGCCCAATAATAATAATAATTATAATACAGAAAATTAGGCCGTTCCAGGTAGGTTTTAGGTATGTGAAGGGTAGTTTTGTAACATATATAAGAAGAAATTATTTTATCCAAATCTTTAAAAAATTATTTTGGGATGAAGACAGGAACTGTTTGGAAGACGTATAAAAATAAAAATGGGCATGATGATCATTTTAATAGAGTTGATCCTGCCCGCCAAAGATAGAAGTCAATTTGACCAGTGCGCCAGATCTTGCTTGGCTTTCTCTAGGGCTTTTGTGAAGTTAGATTTAAGTTTATCCTTGTACTATGTGACAGAGAAAAAGCTCTGGGTGGTTGATCAGCTCAGGTTGATTTCGTGCAGCGTCCAATGTGCCCAGTCCAGCGGCAGAGGTTTATCCAGACTGAGTGCCTTATTTGAGCATCCGGGATGAAGTCGGCCGAGCGTTTACAGTCCTCTCTGCACTCTTTTCATGCCTGTCACCAGGAGATTGCATCTGCGAGACATTACTTCCAAATCTTCATTTTTGTCCTTTAGTTGCTGCATTTCTGTCTTGATCTGGTTAACTTTGCGTATCAGGGTAGTAATCGTGTCGGAGTGATCAGTAGCCGTGGTCTCCAAGTGATTCACTCATCTTCTCATATCTGGCAATAGCGTTTCTTGTTTCAAATACGTGATAGCTTGTAGGACAGCTTGTTGTCCCAAGTCATTGTTGGATAAAGCTGGCAAGGCTGTCTTGGTGCAGGAGGTGTTAGCATTTGTCACCATCTTACTCTGTGCGTGCATTCTGGGCATTGCATGGGAAATATGCTACAGTCCACTGAAATACAGTTATGAAATAAATTTGTTAGATAACCTATTCCTAAAAGTCACTTACTCAAATCGAAGTTGGAAGAAACAGAAACTTGGAAAATGGATCTAGTGGGGAGCTCAGGAACGTATGTCTTCACATGGCATCGCTCAGACCGGCAGTCCACTCACTTCCCTTGAGTTAATGCAGCCAAGGGGGTATATGTGTTTTTCTGTTTGTTGTTGCATTACGTTCAATGATGTCAGTATAATTAATGGATAATCTGCTAGCTTGAGTGTGCTTAGCCAGTTGTGTTTCTGTTTATGTAACTTCAGTTTAACAATTTACAGTGTTGCTTGAAAGTTTGTGAACCCCTTAGAATTTTCTATTTTTATGCATAAATATGGCTTAAAAACAAAATCTGATTTTTAATCAAGCACTAAAAATAGATAAACAGAACCCAATTAAACAAAAGAGACAAAAATATTATACTTGGTCATTTATTCATTATTAATATTACATATCTGGGAGAGGCAACAGTGTGTGAACCTTTGCTTTCAGTATCTCATGTGACCCTCTTGTGCAGCATTAACTGCAACTAAATGTTTCCAGTAACTGTTGATTAGTCCGGCTCATCAGCTACATAGTACAGACAAGCTTCAACTCTGGGATGTTGGTGGGTTTCCTCACTGCTCGCTTCAGGTCCTTCCACAACATTTCGATTGGATTAAGGTCAGGACTTTGACTTGGCCATTCCAAAACATTAACTTAATTCTTCTTTAACCATTCTTTGATAGAACAACTTGTGTGCTTAAGGTTGTTGTTGTGCTGCAAGACCCCATTCATTCCATTTGTACACAATCTGTCTGACTGTGGATTGGAGGAGTCCAAATTATTTAGAGATGGTTTTCAGCGCTCTCCCCAGACTGTGGAATAACAGGACTGCGCCGCTATACTGCCAGCTCAGCGTCACTATACTAATTTTCAAATTAAAGGTGTTTATTTCCTATATCTTTAACGATATACAACGTGACTGCATCTGTAACAGCTGACAACCGGGACCCTTTCTTCTCATACAGGACACAATGATTAAATGATTCTGCTAATGTTAGCTGCTTTATAGTGGGTGTTTGTGGGCTGCCGCGGTCTTCTCGTAGTGAACAAGAAGTGTCCCACTCCGATACGTGCGTCTGTTTGAGAGGCCCAGATAAATGTGTCGGTCTGCTGTCTTTAGTCACAACAGCCTTTGAACAAACTGTGCAGCGGACCATGGTTTGTTTGAGGTCCAACGCCACAAAACCAAGCTACTAACGAGACAGTGCACTTTTAGGAACGAGCGCTTGTTGCGCTGCATGTTGTTGTGTTCGTTTCTCTGTGGAAAGTCAATGCGGGGGCAAAGCCCACTATGAACTACAGGAGCCCATGAGGAGCGGTGGAGGAGCAAGTTAAATTTTAAAAAATTACACAAGCAGGGATGTCCCGATCAGGTTTTTTTTACCCCGATCCCGAACTGAGTCCTTTAATATTTAGTATCTGCAGATACCAGGTCCTGATACGATACCTGCATTAAGACAAAAAGTACCTGCATCCAAGCTGCTCCTATTAGGTTTTTTTTATTTTGTTCAAACCAAGAATATATTTTCATATGGCTCTTCTGCATATGCTTTTCCAACATTGGCCTCCACCTTCTTGTGTTAGCAGGTGAGTCTGTGACGCTGCACTGTGACAGCAGACCCTTGTGTACAGCCAGCTGAGGTGTGTGAGGCGCAGCACACGCTTGGTACCTTCATATCATCCACTGCTTTTTTCATATTCCTTACGTTGTCATGTAAAATGACGGGGACGCGTTGCGTTATTTCCACACTGCAGACATTTTATCCGTAGGTTTGCGAGAGTAACGTTACATACACGTCTGCGTTCTGCCACAAATTGTGCTCTGACATAAAAAAATTTTTTTTAAAAATCGAGCCTGGGTCCACGTTCAAAGTTGCCGATCCCCGATCAGTGACGTCCTGATCCCGATCCTGCAGATCGGATCAAGACATCCATATGCACAACTAATTTATGTCTACTAATTCAAGCAGTCAGATGAATCTAAAATCTCTTTTAAACAAGGAAGCTCTTTATAAACAAGACTTCAATAGTCTATAATATCAAGACTTCATCTTTTCAAGACCAGTATCTGTGTAATCCACCTCAGAATCAGCAGTCAAAATTTTTTCACTGAACTTTCTGGTGAACTATTTTATCCAGGACTATTTCACTGAAATAAACACATCTGTGACAGAAGGACTGTCATCAACACTGTTACTTGCATCAAGTGGACTATTATGAAAAATCAGACACAGTGTTTTAAACAGAATTGAAATACATCCTTGACCTACTGCTGTTTGGTGTACACATCCAACCCTGGAGAAATCAGCTGGCCATCCAGCTTGGTCGACACCTGACTGTAACACTGGTGCTTCTCAGTAGATGACACACTGGACTCCTCCATGGTTTTACCAGGGAGAGGTGGCTCATCAGAGTACTCTTATATGTGCTCTGGATCCAGCTCAGGTTGGCTCACATGGGCTGATCGACACCTTTTTGGTAAAGCTTCTGGCAACAACGTACCGCAAATGGTCATCATGACACCAGACAGTGGACAAAGACATTTCCCATCTGCAAGATCAAGACAGAGGAGATTCAGATTAACCGGGGATGAGGGTCTGTGACAAACTAGTTGCTGCTAAATACTCCACTACATTCACCAGAGGGGGCACTGCCACTGTTTGAGCCAGCCTTTCCTGTCCTAATAGGAGTGGGTCTGGGTGTGTTGCAAGGTATGAGGCTCAGCTGGGGAGTGTAATATTATACTGACTAGTCAACAGGCAGTTCAAAATCAAGTATGGAGGGTTTTGTGTGTGTACAGCAATATCAGCTATGTCTTAATATCACACACTAACTAACTTAATGTTATGGTTTCTGCTAAAGAAAGGATGTTTCAAATATGTGCTAGATTTGACAAGCTAACTGACGCTTAGGGCAGTGGTGTCAGACTGATCCAGGAAAGGGCCATGTGGCTGCAGGTTTTCATTCTTCTTGGTTGTTCTTGCTTGGTTGGAATGAAAACCTGCAGCCACATGGTCCTTTCCTGGATCAGTTTGACACCACTGGCTTAGGGTAAACAATAATATCTAAATGCTGGTCAGAATGTTAGTACGGATTGGCAAACCAACATGGTAAACCAACTAACATGCCAATAACGTCAGCATAATTCAACAAGCAGTAATCTCAGCCAATGACGAAACAGCGTGTTGGTGCCTAGCACGAATGACGAGGTATGCCGAACTTGCCCATTTCCAAACAGGGGAACATTGTTTTGATGACAACCTATCAGTGAAGGGGAACTGCACCTAGCTAACGGGCTTCATTCTACTTCTTTCAAAAGTCAAAGACTTACTTTTAGTCGATGTCCTAAATTCACAGTGGCACCAGCTTGAAAGACAAATTAGGATTTAAAGTAGTAATTTTTCCACGACCCGTGTATGTTTTCAACTGCGCTGTCAAGTCAGGCCGCGCTGAACTTCCGCTTTGAGCTCGGAGGCGCAGTTGAGTTTAGCAGCCTGCTGCTGACACGTTTCCGGCATGTTTTCACTTTACGGGTAGACTCCTCCCCCTCTACCCCTTTCTCTTCTCTTCTCTTCTCTTCTCTTCTCTTCTCTTCTCTTCTCTTCTCCCCGCAACCCCCCGCCCCTTCTTCTTCTCTGCTCTACTCCTTCTCTTGTCCTCCTCTCTCCTCCTCCTCGGTTAGTGCTTGTGACTTCCTTGATGGATAGCAGCTGTTTGGCTCCGCCCACCGCTGCCACCGCCTGATCTCATCCTCAGAGGCGCAGTTGCCCTCCGACGAGTCTTATGACGTGGCATTGCATGACATCATCAAAGCGGGTCGGTATTTAATTCATGAGTGGTGAGCTACACTGAAGCTACTCACCTAGCAGGTCAGTAGTCAAACTATTTGTTCTGTCAGCTTAAAAGGATATATTAAATCTACCGACGCTTATTTCCCGGATTCTTAGATAGAAATATGCGTTGCACTTTTTCCACAGTCTTTTTCCAAGTCTTTTGCTAGAGCTGAGTGTATTTGTACACGTGTACAGCTGAGCTGTGGACTGTAGGTTTCTGTTAGAAGCTCACACTGAGTTCTGTCCAGATGCCAACATTCTGATGTTGCGTCCCTTTTAAACAAGGGAGCTAAAATTGACAGCTGTGATGTGTCGTCTATTACAAGACTGAGCAAAACATTTCAAAGTGAGTCTGCATAGCAGCTTGTAAACGGGAGTCTGCATGCACAGTGTGTGTCAGGTACCCTTAAAATTAGATGAGTTCGTCCGCCTCCTACATGACAGGCCCTGCGTTGTTACTGTTGCGTACACATACATCGCAGTGACAGTGCTCAAACTATATATCGTGCAGCTCTAGTCCACATGTTCTCGATGGGGTTCAAGTCAGGACTTTGGGAAGACCATTCCACAACCTCAATTCTAGCCTGATTTAGCCATTAATTTACCACTTGTGATGTATGTTTAGGATTGTTGTTCTGTTGGAACACCCAGCTGCACCCAGTAGCCAGTCTTCTGCTGATGATTTTAGGTTTTCCTGAAAATTTTGGAGATAATCCTCCATCTTCATTTTTTTCATTTATTTTCATTAGACCACCAGATACCACAGCTCTGTTTTCCCCAGATTCTGTTTAAATCTATATACTTCACAGCACTGAACTATTACAGTCAGTCATTTTCTTGTATGGAAACAGCAAGTGACAAAAAACTGAGTTGATGGCCAGATGTGACCAAATTCATGTAACAGGTTTCATATTCAAATTTGACACACACAGTCAAATTTAATGTAAATAAGTCTATGATCAATATCTGAATTGCTTCACAATGACCTCAGTGTATGTGTGCATGCATTATAATTGTTTCACTAAAGAACAAGTTAAATTTGATTCATCTTATGCTGCTATACTGTGGGCTGAATTGAAGGTATAAGGCTGAGAAGATGATGGAAGAGAGTGGGATTGAGACTACACCTCCTGCCAGCCCTACACCTCCTCTGACTGTGGCTGCTGCCGTCAGCTCCGCACCAATGACCATAGGTAAGACAGGACCTTTGAAATGTTGCTATGTGAGCAGTGAACTCCAGTCTGCTTAAGTTAGAAGCAGCTTTGGGGTAGTTATTTGTTTTAGTTCATTTCAGATTGGAGAGACAAAGCTGAGATGGGTTGTCTGTGTCACTGGTACATTACTATTACATGGTACAGCATGAGAAGCATATATCACAGCCAGAGCAAGACTGAGAGCTGGCATCAAGGGGGCAAAGAGGAGACATCAGCAGAGACTGGAGAAGGACCTCAACACTAACAACACTAAAGATATTGGCAGGAGATTCAAATGTCACAGGCTACAAAAGCAGGAACACCCCCATCATGTGTGAGGCCACACTGCAGGATGAGCTGAACAGATTTTATGCTAGCTTTGATCTCCTCAACAAAGACTCAGCTGTGAAGTCAACTCTGCCTCCAGAGGACCAGCCACTGTCAATAACCACAGCGGCTGTAGAGGAAAAACCTGCTGAGAGTGAATATGAATAAGGCTGCTGGTCCAGATAATATACCTAGTCATCCCATCCCACTCTGGCAGGACACTGTTCCCTCCTGCCTCAAGACAGCCATCATCCTTCCTGTACCTAAAAGGTCTGTTGTCTCTAGTCTATGTAACTACTGACCTGTGGCTCTCCCCCCATCCTGATGAAGTGCTTTGAGAAACTGGTTCTCTAGCACATCAAAGCCTGGATCCTCACCATTATGTTTCAGAACCAACAGATCCACAAGGGACAACATGTCTACTGCCCTTCACACACCTAGAGAATAAGATCAGCTACATCAGAATGCTGTTTGTGTACTTCAGCTCAGCATTCAACACAATCTGATTTATAAAGCTGATTTGGAAAACTCAATGAACATAAAATAATGATGAGATTAACTATGAGAGTTCATATAGGGAGGAATGTGAACAGACAGGAATCTGCTGCTCAATGTCAGCCAGGAGCTGATTGTTGATTTTAGTTAAAAGGAGGCAAAGACACACACCCGTCTACGTCAGTGGAGCTGAGGTGGAACAACCAGGGACATGCACATGATTATAGAGGGGCAGGGGCTCAAATTCAGAAAAGGGCAGTACATGCATGTGCATTGCGCGCGCCAATTATTATTTTTTTTTACAATATGTAGATTGATGAATGTAAATTAATAAAGTACTTAAAGAAAGCTAACTTCTTAGCTGTGTAGCTGTGAGTGATATGCAATTGCCACTTATTTTGTGTCGTCAAATTATTGTCAACATGAGTTTATTCACATTATCATAATACTGAGGTTTGGAAGACATGCAATTCGGCTGCACTTCTTAAAAAGCAATACAACACTGGTTCATTATTAGGCTATTTATCGGAGGGCAAGTGCAAACTAGAAATACAGGCTACACATCTAAAAATGTGACAAAATCAAGAAATGACTACTGTGACTGCTACTGTGACTGTTAGTAGGAACAGCAATGTTCACAACAGCAAAGTCACAGTGAACTCAATATCTTGAAGAAGTTTAAGATTTGTGGCAAGATAAACGACCAACACAGACAGCTGTCAGATTAGATTATTCTCAACACTCATTAACAAGCAGTTAGCTTAATAAACACACATGGGCACTCTTCTGAAATATGACTCATATTTAAGCAAGTTGAATAAGTGGAAGGCGACTGAGTTCGGTAAAGTTGGAAATATATTCACAGATTCGAGCTTCTGGATCAATAACTCAAAAGCAAAACATTGCCGGCAGCAGGAGACCATTGATGTGTGGAGTGATTTTGGTGACACTACAGTGAATATTAGTGAAGTTAATGAATATCATTCCCCATGAAAATCCACTGAATAATAGTGAAGTTACTGAATATTTATTGAATATTTTTTTGTAGTATTTCTTTTCGGTGTTACACTTTGTATATGGTCCCTGCGCCTACTCGTCTCAGAGATGGCTGACCATAGACACCAGTGTTAATGTCCTGCCCGGAGGATTGCTCGTTTTGAAGAAAGTATGGTTATTGCTTGTTGTCTAACTTACTACAGTAGGAAATAGTCATTGTTTGTGTTTTAACAATGTTTCACTTTTGAGTTATTGATCTGGGAAGTTCGAATCTGTGAAAATATTTCCGACTTTACTGAACTGCTCCACTGTCACATCTCATCTACGTGCGTGGTAGAGTTCTCCATGAGGCAGCGGCTTCTCTGTCTGTCTGTCTGTCTGTCTGTCTCTCTCTCTCTCTCTCTCTCTATTAAAAAAAAAAAAAACACAAAAAGGGCACTTTTTAATAGGAGGCAAAAAGGGCAGGGGCTCAAGCACCCCTTCGGCCCTATGTGTGCACTTGCCTGGGAGCAAATGAACAGTTGTAGGCTCTTTGGAATTACCATCACTGAGAACCCATCTTGGTCATCACCCAGCACCACCCTAGTAAGAAAAAAAAAAGCGCAGAAAAGGCTCTACATCCTACAGAAACATAGGAAGGCTAAATTCTGGAGCAAGATCTTGGTCAACTTTCAAAGAGGTGCGATGGACAGCATCCTGACTGGAAACCTCACAAGCTGGCATGGTTCATGCACAGCCTAGGACAGGAAAGTTCTGCAGTGGGTGGTTAAAACTGCCCAGACCATCAATGGTACTCATCAGCAGAACATCAGCGATGTTGGTGAAGTGAGATGTCTGCACAGAGCACAACGGATACTAAATGAAAACACTCAACCCAGCCACAGTCTATTAACTCTGCTGACATCTGACAAAGGCAAAGAAGTATCCACTGCCATACCACCAGATCTCATTTCCCCAGGCTATGAGACTCCTGAACTCATCTTCAACTGTCCAAATAGATGAAGCAGGAATCAAGGCATGAATTGTATTTCTTATTTGCGTCAGTGTTTAAATCTACCAGACTCTTGATGTTATAATTGTTGAGCAGGCAAATAACTGGTTATATGCTTCATGCCTTATTCATGTGTGTCTGAAGTGATCCGGAGATGAAGCATCAGCCACGACAAAAATAACAAAATACAACCTTAGTTGAGCTGTATTGCTAAGTAATGTTAATTAAATGTATGTGTATGTCTCTGTGCATGTCTATGCATGTCTGTGGGGGTGGGAAAGTTGGGTTCTTCTAATCTTCTTCTCTTGATTTTATTTGCTGTTTCTTGTTTGCTGTTTTTTTTTTTAATCTATGTAAGCCACTTTGAATTGCTTTCTTTGTATGAAAAGCGCCATATAAATAAAGATTGATTTGATTTGATTGAAATACAATTGTGTATCTTGCTTTAACCCTTTAAACCCTAGAAAATTGGCTTGGGGCTTAAAGGGTTAAGTTGTGAAAAAAATAATTTCATTGGTTACATTGGGCAAGTTTTTAAGTCACTCAACACATTTATCATCATAGCTTACAGACTGTAGCAGAACTGGTGAATTAAAATGATAATGAATGGGCTTACGCACATGAAGCCTGAACTGTACTGAACGTTAAGTTATTTACTCTAGAACATGAGCATTTCTGAGTTGTTCTTTGCGTTGCAGGTCTGTCCAGTTCTCAGTCCCTCCCAGGCACCAGCTCTGTGGCCAGTAATAAGCCATCAGTCTCCACCACTCTCCCCCCTGTTCCTTCCCTCCCTGCTTTCATCAGCCCACTGACCACCACCTCCCACTTTCCCCCTACCTCCACACTTGCCTCCCCCTTCACCAGCAGCTCTTCCTTCCTTCCTCCCACCTCCGCCACTGTGCCTCCTCTAAACCCCCCCATCAGACCACCTCTTGCCTCAGTTCCCGGGATCTTGGCCCCTCCCGTAGGCCCACCCATATCCAGCTTTTCCATGAGTGCAGGATATGACATCACACGGGGTCATGCCGGTCGAACACCACAGACACCACTGATGCCAACATTCTCCAGTCCTACGCCCATGTCAGGTGAGAGCGGTGCTTGTTTTTTTTCTGAATGTCTGTCCTGAATGCCTTCTTAAGAAGTAGTCAGTAAATCTGACTTGCTATCCAAAGTCCCTACCAGCAATCCCTCAGGATGAACTGATGTACAGTCATGGTCAAAAGTTAAATACACCTGTAAAGAATGTGTATATCTCACAATGGATCTTGAGGTCCAATGATTTCTTCAGCTCTCCATTTTCTGTGATGGAGTGAGTGGAACACAAGCTGATTTGTCACAAACATTTAATGACTGAACCAAACTTCATCAATGTTTTTTGTAATAAAGTAATTTGTGTTCCACTCATTCCATCACAGGAAAATGAGAGCTGTAGATATCCTTTAAACTGAAGATATGATCATCTAATCATTTTACCTTTACAATATAATCCATTGACTGTAGGGGTGAAATTACACACAATTGATAGCACACAATGTAATGCAGGTTTTGGATCACTGTTTGGAATACAATGACAAATTGAAAAAATGCTGAAGATATAAGTTTTCAGTTAATTTTTTAAATGTAAACACTAACAGTGGATCTAAAGAGTACTCCAGTGATTCATATATCACCTCTATAACGTTTGTTTGTATGTGGATTTTCTTAAGAGTTATTAAAAAATCCCATCATATCTTCCAGGTGTAGTGTCAAACCCCATGGTTCAGCAGCCAGCCATGACAGGAGGATTGGATACTGGGTCTCCCATCACTTTCCCAGAGGAGCAGGAAGATCCCAGAGTGTCTGGAGACAACAGCACTGGTGGAGGCATCTGGGGCTTTTTCAAGGTAATACCGCTCTAATCAGATGTGATTTGACACAGTAATCAACATCTCTCCAGAGCGGTTCTGGACAGAGCCCAAGCAGTACTTAAAAATTACCATGGTCCTATGCTCAGTGGTCTTCATGTCTGCACCCAGTCCTTACAGTGCATGTGCAGCTCTCAAGGGAGATGAGACGGAAGACTTTTAATGTAGTCTGATGAGGTATATGATCGGCTACTTTCTGCTATTCCCTGCCTTCTGGTGCATTTGTGATGACAAACCTGATGCGCAAGAAATAAAAAAAATTGAAAGCTGAATTGATTGATCTATTGGTGTAAAAACAAGCACATAATTTAATTTATAAAAAAAAAACACTCAATTTGTTGTAAAGATGGTAACAGTGACAAATGACTGGATATACTTTATCTGATAAACTTTATATACTCCCACATCTCCAGACATGGCCTACAGTTCACAGAAAGTGTGAACTTTAAACAATAACTACACATTAAGCCAGAAATAAGATTTGAGTTTAAACGTCACTCTGACCATTTGAGTTTAGTCATGTCTGTGTTTCTTATTTGAATTTTTATAATTGACCTTAGCCCTTACTCTGAGATATTTTGACAGTCATGCCCTGATCAGTGCTCTGACAGTCACTTCCCATGTTTTGTCTGTGTGTCCTCAGGGAGTAGCAGGTAACCATGTAGTAAAGACAGTCCTGGACAAAACCAAGCACTCTGTGGAGTCCATGATCACCACTCTGGATCCTGGCATGGCCCCATACATCAGTGAGTTCTCCTGCTCACTTCATTGCTCTTTAATGAAGAAAACTGACGTCAAATGTCCTCACTAATTGTTGCTACATTGTTGCTCTCCAGAGTCTGGTGGAGACATTGACATTGTGGTGACATCAGATAAGGAAGTGAATGTGGAGGCAGTGAGAGACGCCTTCCAAGAGGTTTTTGGGATGGCCATGGTCACTGGAGAGCCTGGTCAGTCTAACATCGCCCCACAGCCTGTGGGCTACGCAGCTGGTGTCAAGGTCAGTTTACTGCTGCTTGTCAAATCTCTGGTATCTGCACCCTTATCAGACATGGGAAACATGGACTTTGCCCTTGTCAAATGTACCTTGACATATACTTTCAAATTGTAATCTCTTGTCATAATTGTAATTTGTTTAAATAATATAATACAGTGGGGGGTTTTTTGGATGACGATCTTGTCATGTTTCGATTATTTTGATGATTATGTGTAAGCTTTAGCACTCCTGACAGTCCATACTGTAGCCTACAGTGACTACATTAACTTGTAAAGGATGTGTTTGGTTTGCAGTACTGGATTCAGCTCTAGTGTGTGTTGCTATGTGCTACATTATGTGTGGCTCCTCCATGATACCCAGGACAGTCACTATGCTCTGAGGACCAGCAACTAACTCTGTTTGGGACCCACCAGATGCTTCCCACTGAAACTGTTAGTTTTCGTTTTGCCAGATAAGAGGCTACAGGAGGACTCAGTGGTTTGTTTGACAAATATATTTCTTGTCATCCTCCCTTTCCTAGATAAAGAGTGGCCCGAGTCACTTCAATAAAGTCCGTCTCATCCAGAGACAGGTCTAGTGGTCTACCAGTCACAACGCTGTGTCTAAATCCTAAACAGCATTCTACACAACAACACATATTCATATTTAATAAGCTGTAACCAGAAAAATTACTAAATAAAGGGATTTGCTCTTTATCTTCTGTTGATTAACTATTGAATGAATCAACATCATTTCCACTGTTGACCACCATGGCCTGAAAAATGACTGTTTAAACAGTGTTAAAAACTGGGAAAACCATGTGGAATAGACAAACTCTTGCTATAACTTAGTTCTGTACCTTTGAGGACCTTTATAATAATGAGATATTTCATCATTCATAATTCATCTCTCTCCCTCTGTCCTTCGTGTGTGGTATGTGTGTGTGTGTGTGTGTGTGTGTGTGCAGGGGGCTCAGGAGCGCATTGACAGCCTGCGTCGAAGTGGTGTGATCCATGAAAAGCAGCCAGTTGTCTCTTTGGAAAACTTCATCGCTGAGCTCTTTCCTGACAAGTTGGACATTTTTCTTCTTCAAAACTGTTGGAACAGGCTTTTGCAAAAAAGTGCTTTTTCCAGTGTCAAATGAATGTTGGGTAGAACATCTTAATAGAAAAAAAAATAGAAAGGCACAATTATTACATGAAAAGGAAAGGTTACACAGTGTGTCCAAAAAATTCTTTGCTTAAATTTCAAAAAAATTCAGTGTCGAGAATGCAGCCTTATCCAAACACATGATATTAGCAGAGACATAGTCAGTACTGTTTTTAGGGAAAAAAGAACACCCTTGACTCCAACTATGTTCCTAAAGAAGAGACCTGTAGTTGTTGAAGTATATTGTATGTGTATCAGAAGAACTATGAAATGTAGGAAAAAAAAAACATTTTATGTAGAATTAAAAAAAAAAAAAAAAAAAGATTGCTCTAAAAACAATTTTAGGCAAAGAAAATGGATCCATTGTAGAAAAAAGGAAAATAAAACAGAGAGAGAGGTAACTATGAGCTATAGGTAATAAACTCTATGCAAAGTCAATAACATGAGTTTGAAATAAAAAAATGAATATTTAGACCATTAGTGACAAGGGTATTCACAGAAAACAACACAGTAATGAAATCATCCGTTCTCTGTGCCCTGTCATGCGGAGGAGTGTCAATATTTTCATATGAAAAGATTAAGTGGTCTATTTTTGGATCTATGCTGTGTGAATACCCTTGTCACTATGGCCTAAATATTCTTTTTTTAATATTTAACTCCTTGAACCAACTCTGCATAGAGTTAATTACCTCTAGGATATGGATGGCTCAGTGGAGCACTTCCTGGACTCCCATTGTTAGAGAGGCCCTTTGGATAGGGATACATGTTGTCTGTAGTCTGTTGGTATATTTCAGACCACATTCAGGTATGACTGAGATTTCTGTCCCTACATGAAACAACCATTGAATAAGCAGCCTAAATGCTATAGGTGGCAAGTTAGTAACACTGACCAAGTCGCTAATGGCACTAATGTAATCAAGCTAGCAGCTGTTGCATTTTCTTTTTTTTAGGGATTTAGCCATTTAATGCCAGGGCCCCCTCCCCACATACAGACCAAGTTTCAAGCCAAAGTAATTTTGCTTAAGGATTTTTCTTATATATTTCTGATATTTTTGTTTCAAATATGTTGTCTGTAGGTGGTTTGACATTGGATGTTTGATCCTAGAGGACCCTTGTCATAGCATCCGCATCGAGGTCTTCACTCAGGCAACTCCTCTGACTCTAGATCTCGTCCAACAGGTACAAGTGTAAACACACAAGTGACACCTTCACATGAACCACAGAGAGCCACTGTGTGGAAAGACTGTTTCAAGGAACAATTTGTAATGTTATGAGAATGAAGTCTTATTTTAACCAACAGTCCTAACATTTTTTCAAGAACAAAATTGTTCGACACCTTTCCAATTTTGGAATAGTATAGTCTTTTTCTCTGTAACTGTCTGAAACGACAGTGTCACAGTCACACCCACCTCACTCAGCGATTGATCAGCGGTGTGGCAGTGAGAAAGAAAGTGCACTTTGAACTTCTTTCAAGGTCTTTTTTCATTTTTGCTTCAACTATTTTTGTTATTACCTGAATAGCTGAGTGAAACATGCTGTATGCCTGTCACACCAAGGTGCACTGTCATTCCTATATATAAGATTAATGACATCACGACTGCGCCCTCTGTATGACAGCCAGCGTTTCATTCCACCTGCCAGTGTGGGTACACACACTTTTCAATAAATACACAGGAACATTCTCAACATAGTTGACACCCCCTTATCATGTTCAGGATGGTGGGGCCCTTGAACCTCCCAGTTCACTTTATTTGAATGCTGTTTGAGCATAATAATGTATAGTGTAAATTTCCTTGGCACAGGCCCCTTGCAGCCATTAGTGGTGTCACATCTTCTGCCTTTTCATGTTTCAACCACTGTGGTTTTTACTTGGTATATTGTCAGTGATGAAAAAAAAATTGCCTTCAGGGTTTTTAAAATATTTTTTTGATTTGATATCACTCACAGCAACATTTTTGCAACTGTTTCCTATGCAGGCTCAGTCTCTGACCCCTTCCGACTACAACCTGCGCTGGTCAGGTCTGATTGTTACAGTGGGTGAAGTCCTGGAGCGCAGCTTGCCCAACATCAACAGAACAGACTGGCATCAGGCCATGACAGGCATGACCCAACGCCAGATGATCCAGAGTGCTGCCAAAGCTCTGGCTGGGATCTACAAACAGCAGCTGCCACCCAGGACTGTGTGAGGCTGAATGGTTCCAGTTTTTGTCATAAACTGGGAGGAGTTAGAGACATGTTGGGGGCGAAAAACTTGCTGATTGGACAGCAAGACTCCTCCATAGCTATTAATCTGTCCTCCGTGTGTGTGTGGGCCAAATATTCTCATAAGGATTTTACTGAATGCCATCAGATTTGCCATTCTTTAAAGAAGACTTAACCATTAACTGATCATCTCATCATTGTCCTTGAAAGATTATTACTCATCACGTGTTTTAATATGAACAGTCTTAACATATATTGTGGTAATATTTTGTCGTCTAGTTATTTTCATGAATGCTTACCATTATTGTAGACTATTGCATGGACTGACTGTGTCCCAGTTGTATTCTATAAACATACACTGGTAAGAGATCCCAAACTTTGGAAAACCCAATCAAATCTTAATGGCATGAATTTATTTTTAAAAGAGACCCAATCCAAAACGTAGTAGACCCAGACACATGCCAGAAGACCCCAAACAGAAAGAGAACCTGAAACCTGACAGACGGATGCATCTGACCCAGTTAGACCATAGATAATCTGAACCTGGACTGGACCATGGATACTAGAAAGTGATTGGACGCCGGAAGTCCTTCACTGTATAATGTAACACTGTAACTCCTACTTTGTGTCGTGGTTAGTGTTCCAGACACTAGTATACTGTTTTTTAAAATTTGGACATGACAGAAGGTATGCGCTAATATTCTAGTACGACTGCCTGTAAAATGATAGTTTTCATGACTTTTTTGTGTATATTTTGATTTCTAAAATGTTGCTACAGCTATCAACCCATTGTCCACATTTTTTGGAAATTTCTTTATACCTATAAATAACTCATGGCAGGATTAATGTACAAAGGGGCCCTGCTGCTAAAACAAGCAGCTGGGCCCTGTTAACCCATCATTGTTCATGGTATTACTAGGATTATTGCTCATGATACATTTATGTATAATTTTTGGTGTAGTAAACTGATGATTAAACACAAATTAAATTGGGTCATGCATCATGTAGGTATAATAATGGCTTTAAAACTAGATTTTGACACAGGGCCTTAAAATCATATTATAGACTGGACCCATCTTTTATAATGTCAGTAGATATTGTGCTTTTGTGTATATTCCCAAGGTTTCATACAAACCTGGAATTTTGCAAATGACCATAAATCATTTTCTGCACAGTTAACCTGCAGCTTCAGGGGCCGTCCACATTGAAACTCTTGTGTGTGTAAACGCACATGTTTTGCATCGTTTTGGCTGATCGTCCTTATGGATCCTGTAAACACAGCGTCTGTAAACGCACTTTTTTGAAACCTGGTGTCAGGGTGGAAAAATCCAAAAACGCTGCCCTTCTGTTTTCATGTGGACGGCGAATCTGCATACTCTGTATCACGCCATCGTCCCACCACTCGACCTCTAGCCTTCAACCTCTGAACCCCGCGACATCTCATAATAACAACAACAATGGCGGACTACATGCTTGTGAGCCTTTCTTGCAACTTAATCGCATTGTAGTTGAGTGTGAGTTGCATCAGCAGTATGACCTCATTAACAGTCCACGCAAACGATTCTGGTTTCCTTGCACTAGCCATTTTTGTCTTCTTCTTGTTGTGTTTGGTTTCTCGGTTTTAGTGGGGGGGGCCCTGGGGGTTGGGTGCCCTGAGACAGTTTACTGTTGAAGCTTTTTAAAGCACTGAATTTGTATGAAGCAATTGTGCTGAAAATGGTTTGGTGTTTTAATGCAGTCAGAATTTAGATCTGTGACTGATTGCCTGTGTTCATTATCATGACACAACTGATATTAGCGTGGTGTAACAAAGCCTCATTTAATATGATTACATTATTATATATATATTTGTTATATCACAAATCACGCTCATACGCTCACCTTTGTAAACATTTTTTACATTTACATTTTATCATTTTCCGCAATTAATCTTCTGGTACTCAGTACACTGACGCTAAATATCAGAAATGGCAAGCCAGACTTTCCTGAATCTGAGCATTTAAACAGCTGTGCTGCTCTCTACCATAGAGAAGAAAAAAAAGCAGAATTTCATATTACTTGGTTTTTATCTTGTGAGAGGTTCTTATTGAATAATTATATCTCAGTTGTACAAGCACAAACAACAACACCGGTTTGAATACATATGATAAAGAATTTACAAGTAACGTGTCACCTGAAGTACAATTAAATGTGTGGGATGCATTGTTTAAGTTCTACATTCAGGCTTCATTTCACACCTCATGACATGCATCGACATTTTCCTGGTTTCTTAAATGTTTATATGCATCGGTCAGAGTTTCTGTACACACATGCACATATTCTTGTCAAGTATCCCAGCAAGCAATAAATCTCTTTTCTAGCACTGTATGCTAGTGGTGAGAAAGTAGAGCGGTGAACCTTGGGCCCTGCAGCAGGATGTGTTTTCAACACAAAATTGCTTGACGAGTTGTTTTTAATGGTCTCAACTTTTGCATGGGAAGGGGTGTTCACCCCCATTTTGGACCCATTTTGTGTGCAGCAACCCATTATAAAACAGTTGCCAGGTGGACTTTAGGTGATAAGAATATTCATCTTTGTACTTTCTTCTAAATGTGCCTTCTTACACAAATAAATCACTTTTTCATGCATGTTTGTATCAGTGCTACGTTGTTTGTTCTGCATTAAACTAATAAATCAGATGGTTCTTTATGCTCAATCATAGCAGCAACCATATATATATATATATATATATATATATATATATATATAGATATAGATATAGATATAGATATAGATATAGATATATATAGATATATATATATATATAGATATATATATATATAGATATATATATATAGATATATATATAGATATATATATATATATAGATATAGATATATAGATATATATATATAGATATATATATAGATATAGATATATATATAGATATATATATACATACACACATTTTTATATATATATATATAAACAAACACACATTTTTATATATTTATATATATATATATATACATATATATTTATTTATATATATATACATATATATTTATTTCTATATATTTTTTATATATATATATATTTTTTATATATTTATATATATATGATTTATATATATTTATATATATAATTTATTTACATATGTATATATGTATATATATGTGTGTATGTATATATATATATATATATATATATATATATATATATATATATATATATATATATATATATATATATATATATATTAAACTGATTGGACTTGATAAGGAAAGGCACACACCTGTCTATATAAGACCTTACAGCTCACAGTGCATGTCAGAGCAAATGAGAATCATGAGGTATAAATCCACAACATAGGCTGATGTTGATGTGATAAAATTAAGAGGCACCGCTATAAATTTTCAGAGACAAATCATTCTGCATTTACTTGTGCATTATTTTTTAGAGCTTACATGAATTAGAAGCACAAATACAGAAATGCTCATACTTATATGAGTGTGAAATTATCGATTAAATTGAAGTATATTATATGCTTTGTACATATTTTACCATTAGGGCTATACTGATGCCAAAAACCCAAGGTACATTATCATCACTTATATAACTTCTATAATCCATGGCACAATAATTACCTAGATGTTTAAAAAAAAATAATAAAGAAAGGACTTGAACAATGTCTTTTAATAATAAATGTGATGCATACAGTATTTATTATTCATATATTATTTAGTTTTGCTTTTTACTTGAGGTCCTTCTGCTTTCCTTCTATAGTATAATACAGAGTAGCTGGCCATGACCTGCATGTGTAAAAAGTAGCCACTGGACTATGTACAATTGCAAAACAATGCAGCCAACAGCTTGAAGCAATCCCTCCCTCCTCCCTCTGGTCGTTCAGCAGGACTACCAGGACACCCAAGGGGTGTGACTCGGGAGGACAGCCAAGAATCCACAGTCCCACCAGTCTCCTCCCTCTTGTTGTCCAGCAGATGACCAGGGCCACAGAAATCTCTAACTGTATGTTCAGTAGTTGTCGGTTGATATTGTGTTGTTTTTGTGGTTGCTTTGTAAAAACAAACAGCCAGCAGTGGATCATATGCAGCAGATTTAGAGAGGTAGATTTGACCACCTGGCTGTCACAGTTACAGTGTCTTTGGGTTCATTAGATGAAGCTGACAGGACAGCCTAGTGGAGAGCTGGCCTGCTTGCTCCACCTAAATAGCCTAGAGACACTCTTGCAGAAGAAGGCAACTCCACAGAATGAGTGGAGAAGCCAGAGTGGTATTACAGCTCAAAGACTGCTGAAAACAGACATTACTGGAGCGTCTGTGTAAGCTAACAGTTTGAGTAAAGCATTGAGAATGAAACCAACGAAGCAAACCAATCAGTGGTGGAGTGTGGCGGGTTTTAAGGCAAGTCTCTCTTCTTGAGCAGTATGACCATACAATGACAAGGAGACACAAGAAATATGCTTTCATACTGATTTGCCTTGCAAGGTTCACAAACTTTATCAGCAAAATAATCACAAAAGGTTTGTAGATATCGTCACAGTCCCACAAGGTTTTTTTTTTTTTTTTTTTTTTTTTGCAATAACGTTGCAATAAATTGGTATATATTTATATCCCTATAACAGTGGTATAAAAAAGTTTAGGCACCCCTCTGAGGCTGCATAATTATTTACTCAGTCTTCACAGAAAATGTTCACTGTGGCATACCATTCATCTTCTAATAAAAGCTGAGTACTGGGTATTTTCCAGACAAAGATTATTAGTGTAGCAATATCAAACGAATGACATGAAATTAGACATGAAAAATAGGCTGTGCAGAAATTAGGGCACCCTTGTCATTCTGTTGATTTGAATACCTGTAACTACTTAGCCCTGATTAATTGCAAGACAAAATTGGTTTGGTGAGCTCATTAAGCCATAACAGATGCATCCAATCATGAGAAACGGTATTTAAGGTGTCCAATTGCAAGTTGTTCTTCTCTTTGGCTGTCCTCTGAAGAGTGGCAACGTGCCAGCCTCAGAACAACTCTCAAATGACCTCAAAACCTGTTTTTTGATTTTTCAACTTTATGGTATAGGGGAAGGCTACAAAAAGCTATCTCCGAGATTTCAGGTGTCAGTTTCCACTGTGAGGAACATAGTGAGGAAATGGATGACCACAGGCACAGTTCTTGTTAGGGCCAGAAAGGGCAGACGATGAAAGATATCAACCCACAGACCACCTCCAAAGACCTACAACAAATCCTCAAGAATAATGATCAAGAATCAGCCACAAAGTTGAAGTTACGGCTGGATATTTCAACAAGACAACAACCCAAAACACTGCTCAAAATCTGGCCATCCCAGTCCCCAGACCTTAATATCACTGAAAATCTGTGGGATGATTTGAAGTGGGCTGTCCATGCTTGACAACCATTAAACCTTACTGAACTGGAGATGTTTTGTCAGGAGGAATGGTCCAAAATACCTTCCTCCAGAATCCAGACACTCATGAGAGGCTATAGGAACCGCCGAGAAGCTGTTATTTTTGGAGGCTCTACTAAATATTTATGTTAATGCACCTGTTTAGTTTAGTTTAATTTAATTTTGATGCATATTGCACATTCTCTGTTAATCCAATAAACCTTGTTTCACAAATATCACTGTGTCCATCAGTTATTTGATGGATTTATAAATGAAAATAATGGCAATTGCCTGGGATGCCCAAACTTTTTCATGTGACTGTACAGGTGAGTCGAATGTATAGCTCTTGTAGCCGCTGTGTATTAGAAGTCTACAGCATGTTCCATTTCAGATATGCTTTCAGGGGTGTGGCATTTGGAGAATGACTTTGGCAACTGCCACCTTGAGATTCATTATACAATTAATTTCAAACTCAGTTCAACCTGAATCATGTATGCCTCAGGCCTGTACTACAAAACAGGTTCAACATAGCCAGGATGTTTTTTCATTGTCTGGCTTCACAGTCACATAAAATTGGTTATCAACTTGATAAGTCAACCAAGGTTTTCCAAAATTGGCCATAAGTGCATTCACATAAAAGGGGAGGTGTTTGTGACAGATCAATCACAAACATGGACAAGACGAACGAAAGCAGAGCGCAATATTTCATAAAGAAGAACAAACTATAATGTCAGACAAATACCAGTCAAACACACAGTCCAGGCTAAAAGCAACACTGTAGGACAGCTGACAAAAACAGACTTGGGAACAAATAAAAAAATAAATATATAAAGTACTTTCATATGTTAAAACAAGTACAAGGCTTCGGTGCTTCAGTCTGTCTCTTGTAAGATGATAACTGGTATAAAAAGCACAATTTAATGCATTTGACACTGCTTAGTGCAAACTGGAAGAAGACGGCGACTGTAGGGGGCCTCAGAACGGAAGGCAGTGCTTTTATATGTGTTGTTCTGTTACCTCAAGCATATGTACCCCGCTAAGTGAACCACTGTCAAAGCTCCCAAATATAACCAAGAATTACTTACTTACTTTAAAACCCTGCTTTGTAGTACAAAAATGGCTGACTGTAAGCTGTTTGCCTCCTCTTTGTCCACTTTGACTTTGATGACACAGTACAGTCAAAACTTAAGTTAAAAAAGGCGTTAAATCTCCCAGCATTCTAAATCTAAATCAAATCAATTTTATTCATATAGCCCAAAATCACAATCACCTCACTGGGCTTTACAATCTGTACAGTGAACAGCATCCTCAGTCCTAAGAGTGAGGAAAAACTTGCTATGATGAGAAAAAAATAAACCTTTTAACAAGGGAAAAAGATAGACAAAACCTCAGGAAGAGCAACAGAACAGGGATCCCTCTCACAGAACAGGACAACAAAACCACAGTTTACAAATTTCATTGACAGAACATCTGATGCAATTAAATTATATAACAATATAATATATGAAGAGTGTAGATCTGCATCAGTTTTGTCCTATAGAATTTTCTGTCCTCAAGCTGAAAAACACCCGATTCAGGTGATTTGTTGAAAAGCATACTAACAATGTTATCACAAACTGTTGTAAAAGATCCTGTTGTTGTACTGATTGATAAGTGCTGTGAAAATGGACATACTTGTGTAATAAATGATACCTTATTCATGCCAAGATAACATGTAATCATACAGCAAGGACACAGGAAGGCTTCTTACAAAAAGATGATTAAATATACTTACATACAAAACAGGGAACATCTGAAATAAAAACTTGGCTTTAATATTAATAAGATAAGATTAAAGTTATTAAAAGCTACGGTAACTAATTTTACAGTGAAAAATTAAGAGTTGTCAAATTATTAAAAATTCTAATTCCCTTTCAATGTTTGTAAAACAATAAACTAAAAAGTGTAAAAAAGAAATGTCACAGTTATATGCAGTGTGCTTGCACACACCGTATACACTGAGTGTAGGTGAATGTTTAACAGATTAAGAAAGCAGGAAAAACTTTTTTCTGCTCCACAGTTACATTTCGACTTCTTTCAGTGTGAAATACAGGACAATGTTACCTCTTCGGACAGATAGATATTATTCAACAATCTGAGGAAAATGTTGGTTAAATGTTCACAATTCATTGACATACATGTATGCAAACTGGGAATAAGGGAAGAGAAGGCAGTTTTAAGGGTTGCAATTTAAAAATCCCAACATTTTTAAATTATACTCCTCACTGTGGTAACTGATCAAAAATCCAGGATTAAATACAGAAAAATGGAAATGTGGCCACAACATGGATTCAATCATCACGTATGAACCACTAGCACTGTGCTGCGGGGTGCATCTACAGAGACCCAGTCCTCTGCATGTATTTTTTATTTTATTTTACTCGATTCAGGACGCTTCTGGACATCAACCTTAGGTAAGTGGGTGTATAGCCCGCCCAGCCAATAACATTGCACAGGGTATAAAGGCAGGATTCTGTAAAAATGTAGCAACTAGGTACCAGATCATGCACAACAAGTCCAGGAGTCCAGAAGGAGGGAGGGCTTGGAATGTTGTGTTTAGAACATTAGACTCATTCTGCCTTTAACTGTTCATAAATGTGTCTTTCCAGACACAATGTCTTGATATAGAGTTAAAGTCAGGAGAACATAGTCCTTCTTAGAGACATCTAAGAAATACAGTGGATCATTGGTGACGTCCGGATTAAAACCCTCGTGGACCAGTTTCACCTTCTGTTGCTTGAAGGTCTCGGTCACATCCAGAGAGGTCTGTAAACACAGATAGGGATACAAACAAGCAATTTTACTTGACACTTAAAAACATGTACTTAAAGTAATGAATATCTGAAAGACTTACCTGTATTCTGAGAAACCATGGCCAGGCATATGCAGGAAGTGTTTTTACTACATGGTTGTAGAGTTTTGTCCCATTTAATTTGTGAGCCGGTTTTAAGACAATAGCAGCCATACCTGCTCGACCTTCATATCCTGCATATACAAAATGAAAAAGGTCACTATGTCACAATAAAAAATAGCAAAGTAACCATAATGCCTCCATTATCTTGCTTTGATATGTCTATGATATAGTGACGATTGAGGGCCTGCAGTGTAACATCAATAAAGCTGAAAAGTGGACACAGCTGCTGGTACTCAAAGTGTAAAACATGACATACAGCCATTTGTTGGACAAGTGTGATTTTACATTTTTTCCGATTACTACCTCATTATTAATCACTTACTCCTTTTATTTATAATCTTCCCAGGCATATGCAGTATTTCAAATCTGTTCATTTTTGTCTATGTAACTTACTGCTGTGTTTGTGTTTCACTGTGTTAATGCAGACACAACTGGACTTTCTACTCTGTACTGTCTTGTCAGCTACATACAGTTTTTTAGCTGAATGTAGCTGTATGCACCCCTGTTGCCCAAATATATCTCATCTTATTTCATGTTATGCCTAAAATACAAATCTAAAGAAACAATACAATATGTGAACACAGCACACTTGTAGTTTATGCCTGTGCTGTTTCTGTGAGGGTGATTTGATTTGACCAACTTTAAATGCTGAAATGCTTTAAAAATTACAAAAATGGCATGTAATTTGTATTCAGTCATTGACTACATATTCAAAGCAATCTGATCCAACCCTTAATCACAGTGCAACACTTAGATTCCACAGACCTGGTATGGTGACTCCATAGACGTTGGCCTCCTGGATAAAATCAAGAAGACCTAAAACATCTGACACCTCTGTGGTAGAAACATTCTCTCCCTTCCACCTGTAGGACACAAGGTTAGATACAGTTAGCCTGCAATAACATTTGTTATTTTTGGCCATCAGAGACTATTTGTGAACAAATATTGACATCTCAGAATTTTAAAGCTGGTTCGGTTGGTGTTGTTAACCAACAGTTGCCTATTTATGCAGTGTTTCCCACACATTGACCAATTTATGGTGGTGCACCACAGAACCAACAATGCCACATATTGTGTTTTCTTTTTTTTCAAATGCTACTTGTGCAGACGACTGGCAAAAGTCACAAGTTTACGTACCTGAAGGTGTCTCCTATGCGGTCACGGAAGTAAAGAAAGTCCCTGTAATCATGGAGCAGGAGGTCTCCGGTGTTGAAATAGACATCACCAGCTTTGAAAACATTCCTGAGCAGCTTCTTCTCAGACAGGATGTTGTTCCCTGCATAGCCTAGGAACTGGTTCATAGCTGTGAGAGGAGCGACAAGGATCCCTGCCTCTCCTGTGCTCAGAGACAGGATGAAGTTAGTTAGTAGACACATAAGCCATTCCATGAGCCAGGCAACAGATTTTATGACTCTTTATGTACATACAGTCTTAAGAGCCGTCCACACCAGCCCGGTTAATTTTGCAACTGAGGTTTTGTTAAATAAAAAACTCGCGTCCACACGAGGGGCATAATAAAATAACTCTGTACACAAGAAACCGTAAATCCACCACCAAGTGATGCGATATACATGTAATACATATGCCACAGCAATAGGTGGCGATGTAACGTAAAACGGGAGGGCTGTTTTAACCAATCTAAATCATTTAAAACCGGAACGGGAAAGCGCAGCAAATGCCAAAACATAAACAACAATGGTGACATGCAAGGGGGAATCGTTTGTCTGGACTGAACTGGTTAACTAGGGCCTTAATTAAGAAAAGTTCCAAAGAAGGAACACACATTATACACACATTATACACACATTCCATTTCCCCCCTTTTCACCCTCCCTCAATGTGAATATTTCCAAGCACTAATGCAAACTTCTGTATTAGACTTGACGACTTTCACTTGAAAGACTTGTCATGTCATATATTTACCTATTTGTGCTTGTATGCATCTTCCAGAGGCTGTTCGGACTGGCTCATATGTTTGTGGATCATATCTCAGTAGCTGAAAGGGCATGGAAAGCTGAAAGAGAGGACATGACAGTAACTGTTACTTGATGAGCCACTGCTTTAGCAATTAGCATTTGTCTAACAGTGTTATATTGCCATTGAAGTATTTCAGCAAATAAAACTATCAGATCATTGTAAAAAACAATGGTGCATGAAGATTCAGTATCCGGTAGCTCATCCAAATGATTCTATTTTAACACAATTTTTTCCACTTTATTGCTGAAACAAAACTGCCTGTGGCAGAAAAACTGTTTGCTATTGGAGAAGAAAGCAGATGTTTTGAATTAATATCAGCAGACTTTCAGACCATCATGGCCCATGGTGTCTTTTGACCATCCAACCTGGTCGTTTGAAACAAACAAGAGAGGAAGAGAGTCGGAAAAAAAGTCATACTAATCCAGTTTGGTTTAAGGCTGCTTCTGGCCGATGTCCGGTCACAGGCAAACAATCAACATCTCAGATCAAGCTGTTGCAATTGACAGGCAGAACAGGTGGACCATGTTCTGAGACTAAAGTGGGACGAGGAGAGGTGGACTAACTGTGATGCTTAGTGGTCACATGCAGTCAGAGTTGATGGAAAGTGTATCCAAGATGTCGTATTTTGACATGAAGATGTCGACCACATTATCATCAACATATATTTACATATAGTAAACCCTGTGTATACTTCTTAAAGGTGTCCATGACTGCTCTGAAAGGCATCTATACAATAATTGTATACATGGACACCTTTAAGATTATGTCAAGTTGAGCTTCAAAGTTGAGCTGCCAGATAATTCTCTCCACAAGCTGCACTTAATGTCGATGTGAACTGAATTACCACAAGGTCTGTTGGAGATTCTCTTTTTGTTTTCTGTTTTTGAAGAGCAAATTTTGAAAGTAGGAAAAAAGTGTTTACAGTATTACAAAGGAGTGATTTAAACACTCATATGCTGTATCTCCAAAAATTCAAAATATAAATAAACGCAGAGTGGTTTGAAGGAAACATTACTGAACACTTTTTACCTTGTTGAAATAGCTCGCCCGACCAATTGCCCCAACCTCATCAGTGTAGTTGAGGAAGCCGATGCTGGCCTCAGTCAAGCCGTAACCCTCTCTGATCTTGACCTTTCCAAACCGTTTGACGAACTCCATCCAAACATCTGACCTGAGACCACTTCCTGCTGCCAGCCGAACTCTGTGAGCTTTCTCCTCTGGAACCTGGAGGCAAAATAAGACTTCATTAAAAATCACTGTCACTTTTTCAAGGACAAGTCTGACCTTCGGGAAATATGCTTACACACTGGCTTGTCCAGAGTCAAATAACAAGATTTATGTTGCATGCTTCTCTGTGTACATAGACAGATCCAGAAAATGTTTAGCGTAACTATGCAAACTGCTTCTAACAGCTAAATTAGTTTTATCTGACCAAAGGCTCTCTTTCTGTCATCACTGCAGCAGGAAACTGCTAACTGCTAATGTGTGAATATTCTGCCAAATGTTCAGTCAATAGATCAGTGGTTTACCGGTTTTAAACATTAGAGGTAAAGCTCATGAGTACATCTGCTAAGGGATGATCAAAAAATGGGATTATTTCTCCCTGACACTGCCCAGTAGTGTAGAGAGTAGGCTACTCTTGTGATGTAGAAAATGTCCAGAACAGTAACCTTACACAGACATGTTAAATTACATGACAGGAGATGAAGAATCTCACTGGTGTTTAGTCAGTGCTTTCGGTCTTACTGTGGGATGGTTAACCAGGTATCGACAGAGCTCTCCGATGTATTGAACCACAGTCACATTGTGTTTCACACAGTCCTTCCAAAACTGACTGGCAGAAAACTTCTTTTTTAACACACATGTTGCACCTGTGATCCAAAGAACAGGATGGCAAGGCAAACAGGAAGAAGGGTAAGACAATGTACTACTAAAAAAAAAATTTCAAAATACATACTACATGGCTAACAAAGCAAATGGTGAGAAATTTCCTTTGACTGTCTCCTTGCATGTGAGGAAGTGAAAATTCCTTGTAGGCTTATAAAAGGATATCCGTCATAATGAGAGTTTACTCCAACATTTGCCTTGGACCTTGTAATAGACTGAAAATAAGTAGCATGTTTGTCATGCTGCCACAGTCTCAGTTGTATTTATTCTGTGGGCACAGCAAGGTGATGTCAAGCCAACTACTATAGATAACAGTCATTTTTGAAAGAAAGATGCAGGCACAAACTCTGGACTCTGTTTTGCAATGTTGCAGTTAGGCCTGATTTTATCAATGACACATGTGATTTCTGGGATGTGATAACCAAAAGTATTACTTGGGAGAAACTAACAATATTCTGTAGTTTTTCTGTTGCAGTTTAGTTGACTTAGTGGGAAAAGATCTTAGTTTGGATTAAAATAGACCCTTTCAAAACATTTACCATGAGTCTCAAAGGATAACCTTCCATGAACATATTTTCTCAGTCCCTTTCCCAAGTTGCACAAAAACGCTGATTACAAGTGACAATCTCTGAGGCTGAAAAATTCATGTGTAAGATTATCCCATAGGTTTTGTCCAGGGAACCAGGACAATGCTAACTCCTTCATTAACCAACAAAAACACGTTATTGCCAGTCCACTCTATTGTAGTAAAGTGAGTGCCCTTGAAAAGTGTACTATAAAGGCCAAGTTTAAATTGACTGCACAGCTAGGGACATCTTACCTAAGTGAATGCATCCTCCAATCCCTAACAGGGAAGCAGACATGTGGTAAAGAGGAAGAGTGATGTAGATGATGTCATCAGATGTGGCTCCACACATTTGCAAGAAGGCCATACTCATAATGGCTTTAAGATGACCTACACGGGCTGCCTTGGAAAGACCTAGAAGAGAATGGCACACAAACTGGAAATGGTCCACATGCTGTACATGTGAGGTTTAAATTCTGCTGGTGATTCTATGACATTTGAATCTCTATACAGGTTTAGTTATTCCATTACTGTTCTGAAAGCACAAATTGTATTTTGAACAATTTTGCTGCATTTCATACTGTGTAAGTGTAGCCAAAGTACAATTAAGTGTTCCTAACAAGGACATGACTGATCGTGGTATATGCTAGACTATATTATACCTTTATACCTATTTTACCTTTGTCTTCATCCATTTTAAGCGCTTTGTTAGAAAAGTACATTCGAAATTGTTCCTTCAGACTTTTTTTACCACATAATTAATGTAAGATTGGACAGCTTTGGAATTCAAAACAAGTTTAGCAATGTCAGCAGCTTTGTGAGGCTGTATTTTAAAACAATGTTGCTTTGAGATAAATGCCAGTATGCCAGCATGCTAGCAATGACAATGTTAAACTACCAATGTACAGCAGGTATTGTTTCAAGTTGGATCTGGTAAAGGGACGAATCCTGTAGTCTCTTCTCCGTTTCTGTGAGAGACATTGTGAAATTTTTCACATTTTCACTAATTTCTCAGGGAATAACGCATGGATCTTGATAAATGAAACCAGGCACATGTAGGTATCTGGAAACTATGAGTAGGAACAACTTGATGCAGATCCAAATAAAAATCCAGATCTCGCTGATTTAAATAAGTTTAATTTGAAATTGGATTATTCTGATTGAATTAAAGTGGACTGTTGGAACTTGGCGGAGGTATACGCACTGCTTGTTCTCATTTGATTATTTGTTTAATGTATAATTCCATGACAACTGGGCAAACTCCATCTGCAGAGAGGGATTGTTCAATCTCCAGAATGTCAACTAAATAGTGTCCACTTTTTTCTGAGCACAGGGACTTTCTGCCCTTGTTGGCCAAATAGCTAAGTTACCGTTTTGAAACATAAGTACACAAAACATTCTGAGTACGTTCAGGGTCATTCATACTTACTCCCTATGTATCAGGAGCTCCCGCTTTGTGTTTCATTGTTGCACGACCATAGTAGGACTTGTTTTTATCAATCCAATAAATCATACATCATTTTCATGTGATTTGTTGTGCATTTTGAGGTGGCTGGCCAGCTGTAAGTTATGTTATAACTAAAGAATATAATGATCGTGCAGTACCTGTAGTGCCTGAAGTAAAAATAAAGACAAAGTTGGACATGATGTCAACTTTAGGGGGGTCACTCAGGGGTTCTCCAGACATGTGTTCCAGCTTATCTAATAAACTGCTGAAATCTTCAGAGGGTGATGTGTGGTCCACCACCCACACAGTCATGTTGTCCTTAAGATCAGGTAGCACTTCCTCCACCAATTGCACCAACTCTGGAGAAAAATAGACACAATAGGTTATCTATCTAACTGCTGCTTCATCCGACAGAATGAAAGCAGATAAACAAGAACATACAAACAGCAGTTCAGTCCACTCTAAAATTCTGTTAGAGGCTGTGATGTTGTATCAGACTGAATTGTACTCTAAAGTGTTCCCGCTATTTTGTCCTCCCTTACAGATTTGTGTGTGTGTGTGTGTGTGTGTGTGTGTGTGTGTGTGTGTGTGTGTGTGTGTGTGTGTGTGTGTGTATATATATATATATATATATATATATATATATATATATATATATATATATATATATATATATATATATATATATATATACATATATACATACATACATACATACATACATATATATATATATATATATATATATATATATATATATATATATCGGTGTGTGTGTGTGTGTGTGTGTGTGTGGTTGGGGTCATAACAACTTCCATTATCATTTACAGACCATGATACTGAAATGATTTAGGTAAGAAGTCAATATGATCATGATTCAGGGCACCAATTGTTCCAACACAGAGGTGCTTATTGATAAGAGAGGTCATGGCATGGTACTTTGATCTCTAACTGTCAGTATAGCTGATAGCATTAGGAAACTTCCATCTGGATGGCCCTACTTGAAAAATGTTAACTTTTACTCCACAGAAAAGGACAGATACTGATGTTACAACAGCTGCAATCTCCAGATAACCCCTTGACCTTGCTGGAATAATATCATGTCAGTCATTGCAATTGAGAAGTGAAAACTAATGCAGAAAGCTTGTGTTAAGCTTGTGGGAGTTGATATAAAAAGCTCCCACAGTATTAGGTGAAGTTAAGTGGGTAACATTTAGATACAGTAAAATGAGATTTGCTTAAAATTCAGGGGGTTTTCAAGTTCTCAAGTTTAAGATCCCCATTTTACAAGCTTCATTCTGACGGACAGTTTCAATGCTGATTTGGTCTTGAGCTGTAAAAAATGATTACAGGAACTGTTAACCGTTACAGCAAAATAACTACGATATCTACCAATCGGTAAAAAGAACTACATACAACAAACCATAGCCAAAAAAGCAACAAAGCCTTCATTGCTGTTACATCTAATACCCCATTCCCAATGGACAAAAAACCCCAATAACATCTGCCAGCAGTTGGCTTTTATCCTACAGTAGAAAGGGTACAGTTGGCAATGATTCCCAGGTCAAATGACTCTGGAGTGGTAACAGGTGGTTATCCGCTCCAGCTCCAATTGGCTGTAATGAAAAACACTACACCTAGGTGGACATGCTAATTTTCACCATTTTGTCAGGTGCAATCCTATTACATGTGTAACAGTTACAGTTTAAGAGGCACGGTGTAGTTTTGGAGAAGGATTAAAATGAGGTAATAATACAAACTCAGAAATATATACTTTTTCCGTAATTGATTAAACAAGCTGTTCTCAGAGAAGAATAAGGTCCCAGAACACTGTTTGAAGCTAGAAAGGTGGCAGGGTCCACCACATATAAACAAAGTAAAACCGTATAAATTATGTGGACATTTGAGGTCAGTTTGTTTATCAAATGTATTTGGTCATGAAAACAAAGAGTTTGCTCATTTAGTTTTTTATGCTTAAACAAAATAGTCAATAAAGATCTTAACAATTATTCCCTAAAACTACATAATGTACCTTTAAGAATGATAGGGTTAAAGTACCTTTTCATTTGTCTGTTCAAGCAGCACTCAAACATTGTTCTGTAGACACTGAGTGTAAGGGACACCATGAAATAAAATATATCTAAGTATCCACTGTAACAATATCACTGCTAGGCCACTTACAATTGTCCCTGTTTTCAGTCATATATATTACACAACTTGCACAAAGAAAAGGGGTAATGGAAACAAGTCATTACCTAGTTTTAGCAGGTTAACCCACATTTAAACAGAAACTATACAGTCCCCTCCAAAACTACTGGAAGAGCGAGACCAGCTCATCAGGAGAAAGAAGTGGTAGGCTCTAGACTAGACAAGTCAGTCTTCAGACCTAAACCCTATTGAGCATGCATTTTACCTGCTAAAGAGTAGACTGAAGGGAAAAATCCCCTGGAAAGAAACAACAAATGAAAGAAGCTGTGGTGAAAGCCCAGAAAAGCTTCACAAAAGAAGAATGAAAAGGTTTGGTGATGTCAGTGGGTTACAGGCTTGATCTAGTTATTGCAAGCAAAGGATTTGCAACTAAATATTAAGTATCATTTACTGCAATCTATTTAAGTCTACCTGTTTCCTTAATGTTTTCTCACCTAAAAATGAGGTTTTTCATTACAAATGATGCTATCTTCTAAGTTTTGTAACAGATCTGGATGTAAATACCTGGAAATAGAAGCTGAAATGCTAATCTCACCCCAATGTTTTCAGCGTACAGCCAAAATAAGGGAATTGGCCTCACTGTTCCAATAGTTTTGGAGGGGACTGTATACGTAATGGCTGCAATAAGCCAGCAAGTATTTATTCAATGACTAGCACGTATAATTTGAATCAAATACACAGAAAGCCATTACATAGCATTGCTATAAACTTCATTAAAACAGTTCTTTTTTCAACTCAACCATCATGATATTCGGTAATAAAGATTTACTAAATTTCTTGAGTTCATCAGTACTTAATCTAGAATGCGGTCCTACCCTTTATCAAAGGTCCAAGGAAAAGTTAATGTACTGCTTGTAAAAGACGGTGTTTTGTAATAGGCTTTTCCAATACACTAGTCTTTGTCCTGACACATGCAGACCAAATTACTTATCCTCATTTATCAGCAAAGGAATCCTGAACTCTGCCCAACAGCCAAGAACTGCAGGAAGCTGTGGAATCAGCTATCAAAACTATAGCCATGTTTCCATATAAGTTCTAATGCAATACTCTTTAAAATGTGCATAAATATACTTTATGGAAACATAGCTCATGTCTCCTGGAACAAGATTTATTTTCTCTTTATTCCACCTGTTGTGATAAAGTGGCAAAGGTAAATACTCTTGTATCTTGTAAGTATATTAAAGTATACTTAGCTTATACTTAAAAATATAAAGAATAGTCTAAGACTAAGTACATTAATACTTAGACTTACACTTATACTTTAATACTAAAGCTTATACTTGTACTTTAGTATACTGTAACGCCCCTTGTGGACTGTGGCACAAAGACTCTTGGGTATTCTGTTGTTGGTGTAATTATGGTTCGTGAATGTGGCTGTGAATAAGATGAATAAGACATCCTTGTTCTGTGGTTAAATTGTGTCGACTTAACAAAGATGATAAAAATGTTGGCACCGTGAGTGAAGGGGTGTTTTCCAGGAGAGACTTCCCGTCTGGTAAGTTGTTAGCATGTGTGGTGATAAATGATGAAGGTCTGAGTAGAACTTGCCAAATTACAAATAGTAGTACTTATTATGTCTTGATCTAAGCATGAAATAAGGTGAGGTCATTGACTTGTGCTTACATTTACTTTAGCACAGTAAAAACATCTTTTAATACACACATTTGTTTTAAGGTATTATTCCTGTTATAAAATTCCATGTTTAGAAACTACAATGTGGTCTTTAAGTATATATTTAGTACACTAGTAGTATATAGATGACTTGTTGTATACTTGAAAGTGAACTGCTGTAAACTTAAAATGACCTCATAAAGTGTACTTAAAGTATACTTTTATAAACTTAAAATGTTCCAATTTAGTCCGAAGAAGTATTAAATTAGTATACTTTCTAGTATTTCTAGTATACTCAAGCATACTTAATAAAATGAACTTCAAGTATACTACTTTTTGCTATGGGTAGGTAGAAAAAGATCAGCGAGAAAGCTTTTTCTGCTGATTAAAATGTATTCCCATTGGTCGAGGTGATGAGCAAACTTCCGGTTTTGGAATTAAAAGGCCTATTGGGCAAAAAACAAAAAACAACAAAAAAAAACAAAAAACAAGTGAACATCTATTGAATTAACACACATTGTGCGTTTGTACTGCCAATAACCAGAATAACGAGCTGCTCAAAAGCTGAAAACACTGAATCAGAGGGGGAAAGCTCAATATAGACTTTATCCAGCTTTGCCAGTGTTTTAAAGCCTCCTGTGTGTTTTATCACAGCAGCCTCTTCATTTATGGACTAGCTCAGAGAGGCTCTGTGGTCGGACTGGAGCTTGTGGGGAGGATTGATACAGTTTAAGTAAATGCCAAAACTAAGCAAAACACATGAGAGAAAAGTGCAATACCTGCGCCAACAACAAGCGTCTTGGCTCCACAACTCTGGAGGCAGTGAAGCAGAGACTTGGCTTTAATGTTAACGTTGAGAAAGGCGACCTCACAGCCCAGTTTACATAGTCCCAGCCACACACAGATAAAATCCGGTTCGTTGAACATCCCCAGAGCAACAATGTCTCCTTGTTTCAGGGACCCCTCCGTCCTGAACACGTTGGCAAACTTGTTACTTCTCCTGTCCACGACCTGATACGTCAAAGTCTGGTTTTCGAAGATGATGAAGGGTTTGTTAGGGTTCGTCTTTGCCTGGTAAAGAAAACAGTCGAGGTACGTGACGACTCCTTTCCGCATACGAGCCTCTAACGTCTTCCTGTACCCCCGAAGTTTGAAGTAATACATCAAATCCACCCACAAAAAGGGATACGCCATCCTCTGGTAGAAGAGGAGCGCCAGCAGTCCTGCTAAAAGGCTGGTGAACACCACAGTTATCATGGTTCGGCCTGCCTATAAAAACTCACTTCACTATAAGACTGCTCCAGAACTTTAAATAACCAACTACAATCGCGCATGCCCTGAAGAAGCCCGCAGTCAAGTTGATATCCCGCTCATTATGCAATTTCACAGCAGGTCGTTGTCAGCCAATGAGCTACGAGCATGGAGATATCAAGGCTGCTAGAAATATATATATATATATATATATATATATATATATATATATATATATATATATATATATATATATATATATATATATATATATATATACACACACACACATATATATATATAACCGGACTAAAACTGCTTCAGGTTCTTCTTATACCAAAACCCATCAATTTATCCTATTGCTGTTATGTTGATTTTTGAGAAGAGGAACCTTCCCCCCTTTGAGCCTGTGGCCTCCACTTTAGGGCCCATAAGATCACAAGGGGTAATGAAGTAACCTTATTTTAAATGCAATAATCAATGTGAAATTTGAACCTTTCAAGTAAATTTTGCAAAGGCGGCAATGCTCAAAGCAACTCTAAGTGTTTCAGGTTGGAGCAGAAGTTCGTTCCCTCTATAAGACGGGACCATAGAATACAGAAAAGAATTGTTGAAAAAAGTAAAACTGCAATGTTAATTTCAAGCATTGGAAATAATTTATGGAGCCCCCTGAGGGTCATGGCAAGAATTCTTTCAGGACCATGTTTTGCATTCCCTTGTAATACTTTTGCATTACTTGTGACACTTTTTCCTTCCCTTCCCCCTGAGTTATGTTATTATGGATCCAACACCCACTTCTTCCGCCTCTCTTGTGGTCTTTTACTGCTCCTGGCTGTCAGCTGCCATCGGGCTGACAGTGCCAAAAAGACTTCCGTAAAGGACACACCTGTGCATCCATCCTCGCACGTAGCTCCTCTGGCAAGCCTCCTCTCTCCTCTTTTCTCTTCTCTAAGGAGACTCTGAACAAACTGTTATGTGGTTTTGATAACATTTTATTAAATGAGAATCAGATCTAACTGGATGTGAGAGTTCCTGTGGAGTCCTGTGCAGACTAAAGGCTGCTGCGAAACTGACAAGACCACCTGCTCTCACCTGCTTTCAGGCAAGGCGCATTCATCTCGAACAAGCCCACTGCAAACCCAGGCTAAAGGCTCAACCCACCTCCTTTACCCACTCATATGACTTTGTGGTACATCCCTATAAAATTCCTAAAAAACAAAAAAGAGCACCCTATAGTATTTATGCTTACACTTTTTATTTAATTATTTTTGCTGTTGTTTTTTATCCTGTACTATGCCAAGCCAACGGCAACAAAACTTTGTTCCGATCTGCACAGTAAGGTGTAAACTTGAAACTTGTTTGTTTTGACCTCTATGTGTCACCTGAGCAGACATTTTAGGCCTCCACAGTAACAAACTTTAATACACTGCAAGATATATCAGTGAACATGATTCAGCATTTAGTCGCTCACAACGCAAAAAAATATGTGGGTTTTCTCTCATGCATATCTCAGTAAAGTGGAATTTCTTCAGTCCTCTGACAGCGCCTCTGGGCTTTGTGGTTCAGAAAGTCACTGTTTCAAACCCAGGGGAAAAAAATATCTGGTCAGAGTAGATACTTTTTACAGTGGAGAGATGGAAGGCTTGGCTTGTGCTGAAGAAGTGAAAGTAAAAGCACAAACCCAGGAGAAGTGCTGACACGAAGCCTGACACGCTGACGACGCTTCCAACACTTCTGTTGAGCTCAGGATCAGCTCTCAGCTTCATCTTCAAGTCTTCTGTGTTCACACTGAACATGCTCCACAGTTCGAAGCCCTGTGAACTACAGACTGGAGGTTTCTGCTTCGAAAACAGCCGCAGGTAAATATTTCTATTGTCTGTTGTTACTGAGGCTAAAATGGAGGACAAGGAAATGCTGTAATGTTCAGATTCTGGGATGTGTTTCTCTGTCTTGCTCTCTACTGAGCTGATAAAGTTGAGTGATCAATCTTTGTGTCCTGTAGACACCTACATGTCACCACAGCTTTACTGTGAATCTGACTTCAGGTAAGTGTTTGTGTTACAGAGTGAGGTTAGGTCAGGGGTCAGCAACTTTTACTGCTCCCGTCCCTCGTCAAGAAAACTGTCTATAGCTACCACACATGACTGTATCTTATAATGAAGGAAAATCTAGAAAGTCTAGATTATTCTAGATCAGGGGTGTCAAACTGATCCAGTAAAGGGCCATGTGGCTGCAGGTTTTCATTCCAACCAAGCAAGAACACGCCTGATTTGGATCAGCCAACCAATCAGCCAACCAAGCAAGAACACACCTGATTTGGATCAGGTGTGTTCTTGCTTGGTTGGAATGAAAACCTGCAGCCACATGGCCCTTTACTGGATCAGTTTGACACCCCTGTTCTAGATCAAGCCTCTTTTGATAATGAATGAAACACAGAGGCAGCCTAGATTTACAAGTCTTTCGTCTTTTTACCCTCAGCCACATACAACAATCAACCCTTGGGCTTGAGCATAACAACACAATAATCTTAACTCAAGTTCATTCAATTAATCATTTCAGTGCAGTTGCTTGTACAGATACAACTCTGTGTGTAGGCTTCGCATTTTTTACTTTTGAAGTATATAAGAAGCACTGTAGGCCTAAAATAGTGACGATAAAATAAAACAAGATATATATATAAAAAATATAATATGCTAATATAAGAAACTGCCAAAACAAATCAGTTAAATCAATATAACGACAAGTTACAGTAGCACAATTATTGGGAATTACAGTAAAGTCCTGGGTAATTAAGGAGTAAAAGTAGAGCCGAAGATATTAGTTAGGTAGTAACATAGGAATTCAACTATTCAAGATTATTATGTTGAATTCAAGGAATTCAAGATAATAACTTTGGGATGCTGAGTATGTATCTATTGCATACATGTTTTATTTCCATCCACACACACAAACAGTCATCTGTCACCATTGGACATTGGATATCAACTGTACAGTATCATCATGAAATTGAAATGACAAATACTACAAGATGATTTGTCACACTCATAGTATTTGGCTGTATTGTGGAAACCGGCTGATGCATTAAATTTTCTCCGGGAACAATGTTGACATGCTCATCCTTTAAATATGAGACCTCACCACGAGCACGATGGTTAAAAATTGCTCAACAACAGCTTATATTTTGTGTTAGCTTCATACCTGTAACAGACTCTAACAGACTCTGCATTCATTTTAGTCTGTTATTGCCAAATAGATTAGTTAGTTTAGGTCAGTTTTTCCATGCATCACTAAAGCACCAAAATCTGACAACTTTATTTTGTGTGAATATAGTGTAACCCCTTTACTGGGCAGTACACAGAATAGTTATGGGATGTTGGCAGGACAGTAAGAGACAGGGCACTCATTTTCTCTGCCTGTTGGTTTCATCTTCATCATCTCCAGGAATGCAGTGTTGGAGTCCAGTTTGTCAGAGCTTGGCTACAAAGCCCCCGGTGCCAGAAAGACAGGGACCACCATTGCTGGGATTGTTTACAAGGTGAGTGTCTGCCTTCACTGTTATGACTGAGAGACACATACAGACTTGACAAAATCCAAAAAGGTACATGACAGTTAACTACCTAGCTTCCTGGCTGCCATGCGTGTCTGTAATAAACCAGGAAGTTGTTGTAGTGTTCAGGAAGTGAACGGGCTGACATCAGCCAGGTGTGATGTGAATTCCTGTCCCTCTGTCAGGATGGTGTGATCTTGGGAGCAGACACCAGAGCTACAGACGACATGGTGGTGGCTGACAAAAACTGCATGAAGATTCATTACATCGCACCAAAGATCTAGTGAGTAAAACCCGAGTTCCACAGAGTTCCCTGACTTTGTCCTCGCCCATTATTTTCTCTGTCACTCAAAGTATTCAATATGGACTTTGTATCAGACAGAATTTAATTTTTTTCATAGATTGGTTCAAGGTGTTTTTAGTACATATACTAGTAAGGTGCCCGTTCAAAACATGCTGTTCGGGGGCGCTGCTTAGCTCGATTGGTAGCACGCAACCCATGTGCTGAGGCTCTGAAGCGGACCTGGTTTTGACTCCCGGCCCGGGTCCCTGTGCTGCGTGTCACTCCCCCTCTCTAACCCTGTTTCCTGTCACACTCTTCAGCTATCCTGTCAATAAAGCCAGAAAAGGAAAGAAAGAAAGAAAGAAAGAAAGAAAGAAAGAAATGGGCGGCTGTAGCTCAGCGGGTAGAGCGGGTCAACTGGTGATCGGAAGGTCACTGGTTCAAATCCCAGCTCCGGGCAGTGCTGAGCTGCATGTCGAAGTGTCCTTGAGCGAGACACTGAACCCCACATTGCTCACTAGTGAGGGAGCTGGCGACTTATCCAGGGAGTACCCTGCCCTCGCCCTGAGACAAGGCTGGGATTGGCTCCAGCAGCAACACCCCGCAACCCCGTGGAAAGGGATTAGCGGTTCGGACAATGACATGACATGACAATAAATAAATAAACATGCTGTTTGGCACAGATTATCTGGGAATGTGAGATCTAGTCAGAATCCTCCTAAACTGCTCACAGAGTCATATGGGCCGCCCAAGCCCCCAGAAAAAGCGCCAGGCAGTGCAGATCATTTCTGTAACGGCCAAACCGTTTAATTACAGAATATATATTACATGATATTATACCAATGTAAACACAACTATGTGATTTCAATCATATTAATAATGGCCCTTGTACCCTTATAGCTCTCAACAAGGTGGCAAATGATGCAGGTGTGTACATGTGTGGGACTCTTTATGTGTTGTGCGTAGCTGACATCCTATTAGACGCTCAAACAAAGAACATGTTAGATATTTGTTTACCTCGTTGCCTGATTGCAATCAAAATACATTTATTTATTCATTAAATTTTTGGCCTATTCTGGCCTTATTGATAGGAAAGCTGAAGAGTGTGACAGGAAACAGGGTAAGAGAGAGGGAGTGACATGCAGCAAAGGGACCCTCGCCAGAAGTCAAACCCGGGTCCGCTGCAGAGCCTCGGCACATGGGTCCCGCACGCTACCAACCAAGCTAAGCGGCGCCATTTCAAAATATATTCATAATCATCACCAGTCTTTTTCTGCACTGAATTACAGGTCACTTTTTATATCAGCCAGTTGATTTGCAAGTCACATTAAAATGGACAAGTGTCTGCAACTACTGGAATATGAGAGACAGAAGCTGGAAAAGCAAGATAGGTCTGTTGTTCTGTAGCAGAGTGTTACTTTTGGTGTCCCCCTTCAGGACTGAATTTTTATTCATATAAAGAGTGAACAAAGTCTTTTAGAGGTTTTATAGTGTTTTTTTAATTTATAAGCTTATGAAACAGTAATGTTAGTATGACAGCAAGATAAGTTAACAAGATCATTGTGATCGAACTTTATGAAGCAAAGTGATGATGACCACGGTCTGTTTAGCCATCATTGTCAAAACCTGGAATTGTAACAGCTGATCCCACACAGAGTTGAGAGCGTCTACCCATTATTCAGCTGTAGATGTTTATTTACTAGGTGTTTATATTTCTTTGAGTTTTTATGCTTTTTATATATTTTTATACTCATATTTGTGGCTTAGAGTAGTGCTCCTTACTTTATTGTTGTATTCTGTGCAATGACAATAAAAGCTTTCTATTCTATTCTACTCTAAGACCAAGCAAAAATATAAAAAAAAATGTATTATACTATATATAAAAATTATTATACTTGATAAACTCCTGTATGTTCTCTAGCTGCTGTGGGGCTGGTGTGGCTGCAGATGCAGAGATCACCACACAGATCATGGCATCCAACGTTGAACTCCACACCCTCAATACTGGGCGACCCCCCCTTGTTGCCATGGTAACCCGACAGCTGAAACAGATGCTATTCAGGTGAGGGTAACAGAGGATATAAACCCAAAATCACTCATGGTCTCATGTTAATCAAATCTTAATTTTCACGTCTCCTAAATCCATTGTTTCCCAACGGTTTCTTTGTTCATGAACATCTACACATATCCAGGCTGGATTCTTCCATAACCTGCACTCTGAATGAGAGAATGCAGGATTTTGTAGTGATGTGTGTCTGGTTTTTCCAGGTACCAGGGTCATGTGGGTTCATCTCTGATTGTTGGAGGAGTTGATGCAACTGGAGCTCATTTGTATAGTGTTTACCCACATGGCTCATATGACAAACTGCCTTTCCTCACCATGGGTATGTATAAATGTTTTTAAATGTACAGTATCATTTCCTATGTGGTGACCAGCAGGAACAGAACCATGGTAAAATAGTAGGGGTGTCTAAATGAGAGACCTCTCGCAGATTTTTTTAAGTGTGTTTCCCACAATTCTAGACAACAGAGATGTCAGGCTCGGACAAGGAGAGAGGACTCAGATGCAGAATGGCAAAAGTAATGTCAGGTTTTATTGACTGATTGCAACTCTTCAGCAAGAATGACAAAGCAAAAGGCTATGAACTGCTATGAGACAAACGGAACGCACAAACATAAAACACAAAGAACGAAAAGTGTTCCCAAAGGAGGAATCCTACTCTGAGCTAAAATCTTATAGCTATGAAACTTGATCAGAAGAACAAAATCACGCCGAAGAGGTCAGCACACAGGCTATGAAACTTTCTACTCTAAACACTGTAAAAGGTACAACAGAAAACGCTCCACAAGGAGGAAAACAAAAGACTATCAAACATTGATAATGTAATTCAAAACTCTAACCAGAAAAATTACAAATCAAATTCATTCTGCAAGAGAGGAACAATACAGAAAATAAAACTTGAAAATACTTAATTTGTGGCAAAGGCAAGACTGTGATACAGGGCTTCAGTACACGACAGAGGACAAAATACTTTGGTGATGCAGACAGGGGAAGACAAGGACTTTATACACATGTGGGAGGGGAACACAGGTGAAAACAATCAAGGATTAGGGATGACATCAGACCAGGGACACAAGAGGAAGGGCAAGTGAACTGAAACGAGAGGAGAGTTACTTTTCAAAATAAAACATGAAATTCACAAGACAAAAACCCAAGACAGGACGCCCCTCACCGCGATGTGACAAGAGGAGAGAAACATAGATACATCTACAGAGATAAATGACCCCGAAATGCAACAGAGATGCTCAGCAGAGAAACTATAAGAAACAACACTTGGAGCTTGGCGAACTCAGTCTCACTCATCCATACACCATTTCATTTCAACTGAAGGCTCATTTGGATCAATTTTTTGAATTTCAAATGTAAAATGTGACACACTTAGTATTTATGTACAGAAATGAATGTACAGATGCAAATTAAAACATAAATATCCATTCCTTACACAAGCTACACTACACACCTACACTTATGTTTAATGTTATTTTGGTGCATTTAATGGCATATTGTTTTATTCTTTGAGCCTTTATTTATTTCTGAATTTTTTTTTGTTTTGCCAGTTTCTGTTCTCCATAGGGGCAGATGTTTGAATGGTGAAACTTTTTCTTAGTTGAAGTTTCAAGGTAGTTATTTCTACCATAGAAATACAGCTGCAGTCTCTCTCAGGACCATGCTTTAAAACACAACCAAACATTGGACAGAATACAAAAAAATGGAGATGCAAAATGTTTAAGAATAACATTTGCTTCCGGTTTCAGGCTCTGGAGCTGCAGCTGCTGTCTCTGTATTTGAGGACAGATTCAGACCAAACATGGAGGTGAGACTGATTCATTTCCTTTAATGGAAGGTGAAATGAAAAACCTGCTACTTATACGAGGACACAGAAAAATGTTGAAGTGATATAAACCCTTTTACTTACCAAAAATGTTTTTTGTCATCAAACATAATTGTTAGATGACTGCAGATAAACTGTATAGAGAAAAGAGAAAATTAATCTATACACCATAATATCATTTGTTTTGCCTTCCAACATAACCAGCAGAGGATGGATTGCATCTTGTTGTGTTGTTACTTACCGTAGTTTTAAGTAGTCCTGCGCTCTTCTATCTCTGTCTCTTCTAATGAGCTGCCTAAGAAACATTCTGTTTTTCTCCTCCTGCTGTCTTATTTTCAGCTGAAAGAGGCAAAGCAACTTGTACAAGATGCTATTGCTGCAGGGATATTCTGTGACCTGGGTTCGGGCAGCAACGTGGACTTGTGTGTTATTACAGCAGCTGGAGTGGAGTACCTGCGAGGCTACGACAAGCCTACGACAAAGGGAAAAAGGTGAGCCATTAAATGGGTATCTTTGAGGAGATTTATCAGATTTGTCCTGTCCACAATTCCATTTAAGTATCATCTCAATGTCATTTTGATATTTTTTTTTTTAGATATATGGCATGATGAATTCAAAATGGCAGAGAGAAAAGGAGATGCACCAAGATCCTCTTGAGTGACTAATATATCTTTATGTTTCTGAAAACCAAACAGATTAAATACATTAGAATTAGAAAAGCGTAGCGAAAGCTTTACGTGTGGACAGGGCCTTAGAGAGTGCTCACTAAATACTATATATGTTTGAGATCATCATTACCTCAGATCATCATTACCTCATTAATGTTGTGAATGTTAGAATTCTGAATTCAAATCTCTAACCCTCTCTAAAACTACAAAGTGCCCTTTTGAGAGTAGAAAGAATTGAATGTGACTCTTCATAATTTTGTTAAGTAAAACAAATAAGATTTTTCTCCTTGTCTGTCTTTTTCTCAGAGAGGGACAGTACAGGTATAAACCTGGCACCACAGCTGTCCTGACCAAATCCGTGACCCTGCTCTCTCTGGATGTGGTTGATGAATCTGTTCAGATCATGGATACTGAGTAAAATACAATCAAATGCTACAGCTGGAATAAAAAACATGTTGTAATGCATTAGTGTATTCAAGGAAAAGAATGACAGGATTAGGAACCAATACTTTGCTGGTGGATTGACTGTCAATGAAGTACTATCGTAATAAAGGCTTGTGTTTGTTAGATGATCAGTGCCTGCAAGTTTTTTGGTGACTGCATCTGAGGGGCCGAAACACTTTGGCTTTACTGCAGCTTTCATTTTTCTGTCTACTTGGTTCTAAAACATGTCTTCCCAAAGTATGACACATATATGTGTGTAGTTTGGATGTTGTTTTGCATGTTCCAGATACTCAGATAACAATTTCCACTACATTGTACTGATAATAATTGTATGAAACAAATACAAAGTCTTCCTCTTAAACAGTATAAACGTTAATCAATCTAAAATCACACACACACACACACACACACACACACACACACACACACACACACACACACACACACACACTGCTACATTTAGACTTAAACGACTTTATCAATCCTTTTGGGAGGTTCCCTCAGGGAAATTGAAGCTCCATGTCACACACAGCACTGTTACACACATATACAGGATCAAGAAAGAATAAGCACCAAAGTACCTGACACCCATATAAAGATATAAAATAAATATAATATACTATACATAGACATATGTATATGATAAATATAACAGGTATATACTGTGAAAGATGGGGATATTACATGTGTTATTAAGGTTAAATATAAATCTTCATACATACATATTCATACATACATACATATATATGAATATGCATGTATATACAGTCATGGAAAAAATTATTAGACCACCCTTGTTTTCTTCAATTTCTTGTTCATTTTAATACCTGGTACCAGTAAAGGTATAATACAATGAACACGACAAAAAATGCAGCTGATCACATAATACTTTATGTCCTATTTGACATTCTTAATCTTAATTGTATTCCCAGGGTATATAAGAGGCCATTTCATGTCATAAGCAGCACTGCACATGCAAAGGCTTAGAGTGGTTTCCTGCTTACATTCAAGCCATAGCACAACTCAGAAGTTGTCAGCTCTCACATAATGCCTAAAACAAAAGAATTATGTGAAGCCACAAAGGCAGCCATCTTGGCACTGCTGGAAATTGGCATGAGTGAGAGACAGGTAGCAAAAAAACTAAAGATCTCCAAGACAGCTGTTCATTACAACAAGAAAAAACAAGCCGAACACGGCACTACCAAATTGCTACCTGGCCGCGGCAGGAAACGTCTCTCTACCCCACGAGATGACCGTGCACTCGTCCGTTCCTGTGTCAGGAATCGTCGTCAGACCTCCAGGGACCTTCAAAATGAGTGGGCACTGTCGAGAAATGTGACTTGTTCGGCAAGGACAGTTCGAAACCGACTTGTTGAAGCTGGTCTGAAGTCACACAGAGCACGGAAGAAGCCCTTCATCAACGAAAGGCACAGGAAGGCCCGGTTACTCTTTGCTAGGGATCACAAGGATTGGACTGTTGATGATTGGGCTAAGGTTCTCTTCAGTGATGAATCCAATTTTGAGTTGATGCCCACTCCAGCTAACGTACAGAAGCTGGAGAGAGCACGAAATTTGTTTGAATTTGTGCAACAGGAATGGGCTGCTGTGACAGCAGAACAATGTCAGAAGCTGGTGGAGAGCATGCCAAGACGCATGGCTTCAGTCATCAAAAACAATGGTTACGCAATCAAGTACTAACTCCTGTGTGTATCATGTGTTTAAAGCAAACAGAAAAGAAAACATGGAATGCTTAAAAGCAGTGTTTTTGGCAGTACAGTGCCATAGCTATTGATGTAAGAACTTAAGTGATTTTGGTTACTATCAAGAAAACCATGGAAAATGGCTAGATATCAGCTCTTAAATTAAACTCTTACGAGCTATTTTTGTTGTTATCATTATATTTGTCCAAACAAATGTACCTTTAGTTGAACCAGGCATTAAAATGAACAAGAAATTGAAGAAAACAAGGGTGGTCTAATAATTTTTTCCATGACTGTATATATATATATATATATATATATATATATATATATATATATATATATATATATATATATACGTTCATATAAAATGAGTTTTGCTTGGAATTGTTTTACAGAACATCCAAACTATCCGGACGGCTGACATTCCCGTCCGTCTAGATTGTTTGGATGTTTCTAACCAAACGCTCCCTAAGAGCTTGGCCCGCCCAGTTGTTCCAAGCTGATTGGTTGAGCAGATGTTGGGGCGTCGTTTGAATTTCACTTGCTGCTGCTGTTTAGTGTGGAGACTGTACGGCGGAGGTCGACGACTTCATTCATTTGTGTTAAACACTGGATATTTGTTCAACTTAACAGGTACGTTTACAGGTCCTTTTTGGGTAAGAAAACCTATAAAAAGAACAACTTATTTTGAAGCTGTAAAAGTAAAACACCTCTGTTAAAGCGACCAAGGACCTAACGTGAAGAACGAGGTAACTTAGAGCAGTGACGCCGCTGCAGCCGTGCTCCTGGGAGATAGACCGTTAGAGTTTACCGTCCGTCCTCTCAGCAGCATGAACACACATGAATTTTAATGTTTAACCTATTGTCTCGCAGTGGGTTGCATCTTCACAGGTATTTTCGTGATCTCTCAAATGTCTACTGTGTCTCCAAGGTACCACTATCACTAACTAAGGCCACACTCTCTGACTTCATATGTTGTGTTCAGTTTTAGGAATTAGATTATGTAAAGAAGACTGAAACTGCTGATATAAGTTTTTATTGTGCATCAGTAAATAGATATACAGAATATTCCGTTAATTATCCAGTATATAACGTACCTGAAGTTGATATCTCTCCTTTTAATTGGTTGTGCCTTGTAGAATTATAGAAAATGATAAATAAATATTTTAAAGAGATGGCTGGAAGATTTATATTTAGACTGAATAACACATGTAATGTCCCCATCTTTCACAGTTGAACCTTGGCTGCAGTATTATTCATCTTCCTGACCTGTCAGTTGGAGGATGCGTCGTAGCACGGGTGCAGACCGCAGGAAGGGCAAACCTCCTCAACGTCGCCCTCCACAGCCGGCCCCAGGGACCTCTAGGCTCACACCCCAGAAGACAAGACTGAGCGGAGTTTCAAGTGAGAACGGCCCTCTGCCAGATTCCACTGGGCACGTCTGCACCCCATTGGCTGTCACAGCCGGAATTTGACCACCTTAAACGTAGCCAGTGGGATATGAAGCCAGGTGGAGGACCGATCAAAACTGCATAGCACACACGGTCACAGAGACGTGTCCAGTGGAATCAAGGTTTCAAGTAGAGGGGTTGTCATAGCTGGTTAGGTTAGGTTGCTGAAATATACCTATATCACTATAAACTCAAACACTGCACTCCATAGGTTGACGCACTGACTTGCACACAGGTGTCATCATGAAGCATAGGACTGCTAATACTTGTGTCACAATTCTTTGATCAACCCTCACTGTCGCGGTGTGAATAACAAATAAATAAATCTTACTTCGTTGACACTTGTACCACAGAGAATTTTGTGAAGGGTAGAGGTGGAGTAGAGAAAATCTAAGAGAAGTGGCAGATTACATTCAACGAGACATTGCATCTCAGGTTGTTTGTCCAGCTGACAAATCTGCAGGTTGGCAAGTGTCTCACCTTACCATCCATTGGCAAATAGACCAAAAAATGTTGGACACTGCTGACATTTTAGCAAATGATCTAATACAGTCAAAGAAGTAAGTCACTGCTTCAAATCATTTAAAAATGTTCATATTCCAACTAAAACTCATATATCACACCTGTGCGAAAGAATGTCCATGTGGTATTGTATAGTGATAGAGTATTTGGCCTCTTTGTCAGTTAGTGTCCTTATTCCTTGAGAGGAAATCTGACCTGTCCTTCCATCACAACAACCAGTCGAACACTGTGTATCTGTTTTCCAGAGGAGCCCCTTGCATCTCCCCGGAAGAGAAGGTTTAGACCAGGAACCAAGGCCTTAATGGAGATCCGCAAGTTCCAGAAGAGCACAGATCTTCTGATCAGCAAAGCGCCCTTCTCTCGTGTGGTGAGTCAAACATCAACAAACTATGAGGAAAATATGACAGCGGCACATATATGTCTGCACCCTCTTTCACACATGCTGCTGCATATCTGTCGATTGTTGATTAAGATCAACAATAATTTAATGACACATTTAATGACTCTTATACCACTTTTTTATACCAAAATTAGCATTTATATACAGTTTTTAACTGCTGGTGAACCTGTTTAAAAAAAGTCTTTCTGTTATTTTTTTTTTTGCTCCACATGTGTCAAGTTTGGAAAAACAGGGAACTGTAAAGAGGAGCAAATCATAAGACTAATGAGACTACATGCAGAAGATGTTAAAACCTAAAATCTAATCTTAATCAATGTTAAGCAACATCCTGAATTAGACAAGTCATTTTTTCTGGCGCTGATAATGGAAGAAACTCAGGCGTGAGATATCACGCTTCTTTCACATCTCTTGAGAGAGTTGCACATGCACAGTACCAAAATAGCAACTGATAAGGCTTGAGAACTTTGAGTTTGAGAGACTAAACACCTTTACATCAGTCTCTCAATGTTTGAGTGTAGCTTTGACAGAGAAGTATAGAAATGTATCAGCAAGCCGGCCACATTAACTTCAACACTTGTCATAGCATCGTACCTGACAAGGGAGGAAAAGTAGCGTGGCCAGCTGTTTTCATCACAGCCAATCAGGGCTGAAGCCAGTAGACACCCATGACTACTTAAAAGTCTTTGCTGATTTTACACATTCACATTTAAGACAAAAGCTAGATGTTTGCTTATGTAAGTGGATTTGCGAATGCTTGAGCCATATATCGTTGCAATTAGATGGCTCTCCTTCTCTCTCTCTCTCTCTCTCACACACAGACACACACACACAGTGCTTCTCAACATACAGATTCAAATTGATGCACATTTTGGCCCCACGGCAAAAAGTGTCAAATTATAGTCCTAATAATTGCATGAATGCTTGAAGTATAGACGTATCGCATTGCAAATAGCAAATGCATGGATTAAAGCAAAAATCTTTTGACTGAAATGTTTTTTCGAGGTGTAGCCAAGTCATATTCCCAATATGTGATTTGTCACACTTAAAATGTTTTTTGTCTTTTCAATGTAATTTTCAATCTGTGAAATCAAATTGTGCCTTTTTTTTTACCAAGCTTCTCTCAAGTTTTACTCTTTCAAAGAATCAACCATCTACAGAACTTTTCAGTACGCTATTTTTCTACTTCTTCTTCTCATCATCATTATCGTTAGATATTATTATTGATAATAACATTGTTTAAAGTGAGCCTCTTATCGTTTAATAGAAAAATACATCATACAAACAGCAACTTTTTCTTGTCAGTCTGATGGCAAAGTATCACCTTTCTGTCATCACTAACATACTGTTAATAATCAAAGACACTTTGAGGCTTTACATGTTCTATGTTATAATACAAGATTTCAGCATTGAGCTACAATCGGGAAACATTCATGATTTTGTACAGTCAAACTAACCAAAAACTTCTTATTGATCATCATTATAAAGTTTCAGGGCGTTCCTGTAACCATGGTAACTTGCAGTGCCAGAGGGGCGGGAGAGACGCTGAATGACACCGTTTACACAGATACACTCCAGACAAAGTCCAGACTATAGCTGTTATTTAACACATGTAGCACGCAACAGGAGACTCTCCATGTCAGACAAGTTCTCACGTGTTGACTAAACTCAAACTAATTGAAAATGTAGCAGCTTGACAAGTCCTTGCTAGCTAAGCAGCTAAACTTTAGCTCTGCTCCGTGTTTAGATCCCGCCCTGTGTTGGTCACTACACTGTCATTGGTCAGCTGTGCACACGCTGTTAACGATACCATTGGCTGTAGAGTGTTACAATCTGTCAATAAAAATCAGCCAACATTTGTTCTCCTACGATCTACATCAATCTCACAAGTCGCCTCTGAGAAATTTGAATGACGGAAATCCGTAGTAGCGATGGAGAACTTTAATCCATGCAGACGGCGCTGCTTGCCTCACACACACACACACACACACACTATTAGCAGACGGCGCTGCTTCTCTC